>NW_012114866.1:4719684-4720235 GCF_000951035.1 Colobus angolensis palliatus | reverse complement strand
GACAAGCAAATGCTTAGAGATTTTGTCACCACCAGGCCTGCCCTACAAGAGATCCTGAAGGAAGCACTAAACATGGAAAGGAACAACCAGTACCAACCACTGCAAAAACATGCCAAAATGTAAAGACCATTGAGGCTAGGAAGAAAGTGCATCAACTAACGAGCAAAATAAGCAGCTAATGTCATAATGACAGGATCAAGGTCATACATAACAATATTAACCTTAAATGTAAATGGACTAAATGGTCCAATTAAAAGATACAGATTGGCAAACTGGATAAAGAGTCAAGACTCAGCAGTGGGCTGCATTCAGGAAACTCATTTCACGTGCAGAGACACACATAGGCTCAAAATAAAGGGATGGAGAAAGACCTACCAAGCAAATGGAAAACAAAAAAAGGCAAGGGTTGCAATCCTAGTCTCTGATAAAAACAGACTTTAAACCAACAAAGATCAAAAGAGAAAAAGAAGGCCATTACATAATGGTAAAGGGATCAATTCAACAAGAAGAGCTAACTATCCTAAATATATATGCACCCAATACAGGAGCAC
>NW_012114866.1:4717584-4719013 GCF_000951035.1 Colobus angolensis palliatus | reverse complement strand
CTCAAAAAAAAAAAGAAATGAAGGCAGAAAAAAAGATGTTCTTTAAAACCAGTGAAAACAAAGATACAACATACCAGAATCTATGGGACACATTTAAAGCAGTGTGTAGAGGGAAATTTATAGCACTAATGCCCACAAGAGAAAGCAGGAAAGATCTAAAATTGACACCCTAATATCACAATTAAAAGAACTAGAGAAGCAAGAGCAAACACATTCAAAAACACATTCAAAAAAGCAGAAGGCAAGAAATAACTAAGATCAGAGCAGAACTGAAGGAGATAGAGACACAAAAAAACCCTTCAAAAAATCAATGAATCCAGGAGCTAGTTTTTTGAAAAGATCAACAAAATTGATAGACCGCTAGCAAGAATAATAAAGACGAAGAGAGAGAAGAATCAAATAGACACAATAAAACACGATAAAGGGGATATCACCACTGACCCCACAGAAATACAAACTACCATCAGAATGCTATAAAAACCTCTATGCAAATAAACTGGAAAACCTAGAAGAAATGGATAAATTCCTGGACACATACACCCTCCCAAGACTACACCAGGAAGAAGCTGAATCCCTGAATAGACCAATAGTAGGCTCTGAAATAGAGGCAATAATTAATAGCCTACCAACGAAAAAAAGTCCAGGAACAAATGGATTCAGACCCGAATTCTACCACAGGTACAACGAGGAGCTGGTACCATTCCTTCTGAAACTATTCCAATCAATAGAAAAAGAGGGAATCCTCCCTAACTCATTTTATGAGGCCAGCATCATCCTGATATCAAAGCCTGGCAGAGATACAACAAAAAAAGAGAATTTTAGACCAATATCCCTAATGAACATTGATGCAAAAATCCTCAATAAAATACTGGCAAACCAAATCCAGCAGCACATCAAAAAGCTTATCCATCATGATCAAGTGGGCTTCATCCCTGGGATGCAAGGCTGCTTCAACACACACAAATCAATAAACATAATCCAACATATAAACAGAACCAAAGACAAAAACCACGACAAAAACCACATGATTTTCTCAATAGATGCACAAAAGGCCTTTGACAAAATTCAACAATACTTCATGCTAAAAGCTCTCAATAAATTCGGTATTGATGGGGCATATCTCAAAATAATAAGAGCTATTTATGACAAACCCACAGCCAAGATCATACTGAATGGGAAAAAACTGGAAGCATTCCCTTTGAAAACTGGCACAAGACAGGGATGCCCTCTCTCACCACTCCTATTCAACACAGTGTCGGAAGTTCTGGCTAGGGCAATCAGGCAAGAGAAAGAAATAAAGGGTATCCAGTTAGGAAAAGAAGAAGTCAAATTGTCCCTGTTTGCAGATGACATGACTGTATATTTAGAAAACCCCATCGTCTCAGCCCAAAATCTCCTTAAGCTGATAAGCAACTTCAGCAAAGTCTCA
>NW_012114866.1:4637630-4716654 GCF_000951035.1 Colobus angolensis palliatus | reverse complement strand
GAAAAAATGCTCATCATCACTGGCCATCAGAGAAATGCAAATCAAAACCACAATGAGATACCATCTCACACCAGCTAGAATGGCAATCATTAAAAAGTCAGTTCAAATTGTTACAAAGTTCAGCTAGAGATTTCCTTCTCCCCATGGCCTTTTCCCTGCCTCTGGCCACTCTACCCAAGGACCCCATGAGGCCAGGCAAAAATGGATTCCTAGGAGACCCATTGCTTCCTTTACCCCTGTATTCTGCTTGGCTCTCTAAATTGACTCTACTCCAGGTAAGGTCAATATCGTCTCCCATAATCTAGGCCTTCAGTTTCCCCAGCACGGGTGTGTGTTCAAGGGTGGACGATCCTCCTTTCCCACTTTCACAGTTTGGGCACTCACAGTATTTGGATGTCTCCCAGGTACTGCAGGAGCAATCTTTTTTTTTTCAGGGGATCTGGGGGTCCTCTCAGGTTTCCTGATTTATTCCTGCAGTCATTCCGGAGCAAAAATGCAAGATTTCACATGCTGCTCTGTCCATCTGAGTCAGAGCTGCAATCTAGTCCTGCCTCCCATCCGCCATGATCCCCAGTTCTCCTGGGATGACATTCTCCATTCATTGAATAAAACAACCCTGAAACCTGGCCTACTGATATCCAGTTAGCAGAGTCAATAAATTTCCTTGCCATTTAAACCAGTTTGCATTAGGTTTTCTGTCATGTGAGGCTGAAAGTATCCAACTGAAATAAATCCCAGGGGGTAGGCATTATTATTCTCTTATATGTTACAGATAGTGAAGCATTAAGTATCATTAACTTCAGAGAGGTTAAGTAATTTGCTCAAAGTTGATGAGGTATGAAGAAGCAGACCTTAGATTCAAACTGATTTTTTTTTAACTTTAAGGTCTATATTATTTCTATTGTGCTATACTACTGGATTTGTCTTATCTGAATAACTGGTAAATTTCATAACAGAAGGAGAGGCATTTCTTATATATTTTTGGAATTCCGATGAAAAGTGACACCCTGCCATAATGATTTACAGTGTAGGCTTTCAAAATATATTTTGCTACTTTTTTCATTGACATCCAATGCCTTCTTTGATAGAATACCAACAAAGAAAAGCAGAAGAAACTAAAAGTTGAAATTGGACATTGTTAGTATTTCTGCAACAACCTATTCATCAGTTAGTAGACTGTAAGTGCCATAAGGCCAGGGGCCATATTTGTTTTGTTCCTATTGTATCCTCAGTGCCAAACAAAACATTTTGGGTATAGCTAACACCAGTAAACATGTGAAAGTTGAATAATAAATTAATGACATGAATTGTTTTATATTTCATAAAAATTTTTTGCATTATCTTGAAAAGTACAGAGACTTTCTATTGACCCAGTCTTTATGAAAAGAGTGATTAGCCTCATATGTAAAAACACAAAGAAAAAAACAAACATTATGTCCACTGATGCACTTGTAATTTATGCAAATCATATGTTCATTTATTCACTCATAAAGTATTTATCCATCATCCACCAGGTGGAAAACATTGAAGAATACAGAGGTATTTTTATCTTTATCCTATTTTGTAAAACAGCCCTGCCTGGAACTTGTGGCAGCAGAAAGTAAGAATTGTTCAAGTAATGAAGAGGCCATGTCTTCTAATTGTCAAGAGATCATTAGAAGTGGCCAAATCTGTGAAAAAAAAATGAACATGAAAAAGATAATATTAACAATGGATTACATATCACAGGATAAATAAGAATCCATAAATAAATACATAATTAACTGTGGGAAAACTGGAAGATCACCAGTTATGGGCCAAAGTAGATATCATGTGCCTCCTGATACAATGCACTGAGAAGGAAACATCATTTTTGTTGTATTTCTGCCAAAATGTATAACATAAATTTAGTCAAGAGGAAAGATCAGACAAACCAAAATGGAAAGAATTCCACAAAATAAATGGCCCGTACTCTTCAAAAAATGTCAAGGTCATTAAAAAAAACAACTATTCTAGACTAAAGGAGAATAAAAGAGACTTCACAAATAAATGCAATATGTGATCCTGGGTTGGAGCTTATACATATTTTTTCTTTGAATATAAAGAATATTAGTAGAATAACTGGCAAAATTCAAATAATGTCTGTGAATTAGATAATATTAATTTCCTAATTTGATACTTGTACTATTAATGGGTAAGAAAATGAGCTTGCTTTTAGGAAATACATATTGAAGAAATAAGGGGTAAAGAAGTATTACATCTGCAATTACAACCAAACAGTTCAGAAAGAAAATATGTATATGGAGAATGATGAGGTAAATGTGACGAAATGTTAAGATCTAGGGAATAAGGTTAAAGATACACAAGTAGTATATATTCTATTTTTGCTACTTTTCTGTAAGTCTGAAACTTTTTAAAATTAAAAAGTTAAAAATAAAATAATTGTATTAGTCTGTTATCACATTGCTATAAAGAAATACCTGAGACTAGGTAATTTATAAAGCAAAGTAGTATAATTGGCTCACAGTTCCATAGGCTATACAGGAAGAACAGTGGCTTCTACTTTTAGGGAGGCATCAGGAAGCTTCCAATCATGGCAGAAGTCAAAGGCTAAATGGGCGTCTTTTAGCCCATTTAGCCCACAAGAGAAAGAGAGAGTGGAGGCAGGTGCTACACACTTCTAAATAACTAGATCTCATGAGAACTCACTATTGTGAGGACAGTGCCAAGAGGGATGGTGCTAAACCATTCATGAGAAACCCATCCCCATGATTCAATTACCTCCCACCAGGCCTCACTCCCAACATCAGGGATTACAATTCAACATGTGATTTGGCAGAGACACATATCCAAACTATATCAGTAATAAAATAGAAAAAATTAAAATTTCAATATAATAGTCTCTTCCCTTAAACAACGTATAGTTTACTAGTTAAGACATGTATAACAGGGAATGCTCCCATTCAAAACTGTCAATATTACCATCCTATGTACACAATAGTCTTAACACTTTAACCTGACGTTCAAGTTCTCATGTAATCTGATCACAATTAAGATGTCCAATCATGTTTTCCCAAATTCTTGTTGCTCACTGTATTCCAATTAAACTGAATCTTATACATTATATTTTTATTTTGCTCATGCTGCCAACTCTGCCTAGAAGTTCCTTTATTCCATTCCCCCAAGTCTGAATTGTGCTCAAAAGCAGCCCTGCTTCAACTGGACACAATCCCTCTTTCCTTTAATTTTCCATAAACTCATATTTCTTGTATGGTATTGATCACTTTCCAACTTCCATTTGAAGTATGTATCTGCAGTTATTTATCTCCTCAACAAGATCTAAGTTTTGTTTATGGGACCAGTACAGTGCCTTAGACAATAAATAGGCATGCAGTATTATTGATAATATAACAATAGTAGTAATAGTGATAATAAAAATAGGCATTTCCCTTTTATTGACATACAATTTTCATACTTATGGGGTACATGTGAGTGTTTGTTTCACATGCATAGAATGTATAATAATCAAGTCCCAGTAATTGGGGTATTCACCACCTTGAGTGTTTATTATTTTTATGTGTTAGTATCACTTCAAGTTCTCTCTTCTCCCTGCTTCAAAATATACATAACATGGTTGCTAAATACAGTTACCCTAGTCTGCTATCAAACATTATACCTTATTCCTCCTACTTATATGTTTGTACCCATAACCAACCTCTCTTCATTGCCTCTTTCCCCCAGCCTACCAATCCCAGTCTCTAGTATCTATTGTTCCATTATCTGTGTCAATAAGATCACATTTTTTGGGCTTCCACATATGAGAGAAAACATGCAATATTTGCCTTTTGTGTCTGCTTATTCCACTTAATATAATAACCTCCAGTTCCATCCATGTTGCTGCAAATGACAGGATTTCATTCTTTTTATGGCGGAATAGTATTTCATTGTGTATATATATCACATTTTTATTATCCAGTCATTCATTGATGGGAACTCAGGTTGATTCCATATCTTTGCTATTGTAAATACTGTTACAATAAACATGTAAATGCAAGTATCCCTTTGATAGTCTAATTTCTTTTCCTTTGTACAGATACCCTGCAGTGCAATTTCATGGTGGCAAGGTAGTTCTATTTTTGTTTTTTAAGAAATTTCCATACTGTTTTTCATAGCTGTTATAGTAATTCACATTTCCATCAACCATATAGAAGAATTCCTTTTCTCCACATCCTTGCCAACATCTGTTACTTTTTATTTTTTCATAATAGCCATTTTGACTAGTATAAGATGGTATCTCACTGTAGTTTTAATATGTATTCCTCTAATGATTCGTGATGTTGAGCATTTTTTCATAGACTTTTTGGCCATTTGTATGTCTTTTTTGAAAAATGTCTGTTCATGTCTTTTACCCACTTTTAATGGGATTTCTTTTTTACTGTTGAGATGTTTGAGTTCCTTGTTTATTCTTGATACATCTTCTATTGGATGAGCAACTTGTAAATATCTTCCTCCATTCAAGAAGTCATCTCTTTACTCTGTTAATTGTTTCTTTTGCTGTGCAGAAGGTTTTTAGTTCAAGTAAGTCCTATTTGTCTTTTCCTTTTGTTGCCTGTGCTTTTGAGTTCTTAGACATAAAAACCCAGACTAGTGTCCTAAAGAATTTTCCCTATGTTTTCTTCTAATGGTTTTATACCTTGGGGTCTTATGTTTAAGTCTTTAATTCATTTTGAGTTGACTTGTATGTGGTGAGAGATAGGGGTCCAGTTTTATTCTTCTGCATATGGTTATTCAGTTTCCCTAGCACCATTTATTGAAGAATGTGCCCTTTCCACAGGGTATGTTCTTGGTGGCTTTGTCAAAGATCAGCTGACTGTAAATATGTGGATTTGTTTCAATATTCTGTTCCATTGATCTATGTGTCTAGTTTTATATAAGTAACATGCTGCCTTTGTTTCAATAACCTTATAATATGTTTTGAGGTCAGGTAGTGTGATGCCTCCAACATTGTTCTTTTTCATCAGAATTTATTTGGTTATTTGAGCTCTCTTTTGGTTCCACAAAAATTTTTAATTTTTTTTCTAGTTCTGTGAAAAATAATATTGATATTTTGATAGACATTGCATTAAATCTGTATATTTCTTTGGGCAGTATAGTCATTTTACTAATATTAATTCTTTGAATCCATGATCATGGGATATCTTTCAATTTGTTTGTGCCCTCTTCAATTTCTTTCATCCATGTTTTATAACTTTTCTTGCAGAAATCTTTCATCTCTAATATGGTTTAGATCTGTGTCCCTACCCAAATCTCATATTCAATTGTAATCCCCAGTGTTGGAGGTGAGGCCTGGTGGGAGGTAATTAGATCATGGGGGCAGATTTCTCTTGAATGGTTTAGCACCATCCCCCGGTACTGTCCTCATGGTAGTGAGGGAGTTCTCATGAGATCTGGTCATTTAAAAGTGTGTATGACCTCCCTCCTTGCTATCTTGCTCCTGACCTGGCCATGTGACATGCCTGCTCCCCTCATCTTCCACCATGATTGTAAGTTCCCTGGAGCTGCGCAGAAGCCAAGCAGATGCCAGTATCATGCCTCCTATACAACCTGCAGAACTGTGAGCCAATTAAACCTCTCTTCTTTATAAATTACCCAGTCTCAAGTATATTTTTATAGTAATGTGAGAACTGACTAATACAAGCTCCTTTTTGTTTCAGTTTTTTTTTTTTGTAGTTATTGTAAATGGGATTACATTCTATACTTTATTTCTGGCTATTTGATTATTGGTATATTGAAATGCTACTGATATTTACATGTTGATTTTTATCCTGCAAATTTACTGAGTTTTTTTTTTTATTAGTTCTGAGAGTTTTCTGGTGGAGTGTTTTGGTTTTTCTAGACATAAGATCATGTTCTATGCAAACAGAAATGATTTGACTTCCTCTTTTCCAATTTGGATGCTTTTATTTCTTTTTCTTGCCTGATTGCTCTAGCTAGAACTTCACTACTATGTTGAATAGGAGTGGTAAAAGTGGACATCCTTGTCTTGTTCCAGTTCCTACAGAAAAGGCTTTCAACTTTTCCCCATTCAGCATGATGTTAGCTGTGGGTTTGTCATATATGGCTTTTTATTATTTTGTCATATGTGGCTATTATTATTATTTCTGTGCCTAGTTTGTTGACAGTTTTATCAAGAGGTGTTGAATTTTGTCAAATGCTTTTTCTGAGTCCATTGAGATGATCATATGGTTTTTGTCCTTTATTCTATTTGTATAATGTATGACATTTACCAATTTGCATATGTTGAACTATCCTTGCATCCCTCGATTAAACCTCACTTGATAAGAGTGTATTATCTTTGTTATATGTTGTTGGATTTGGCTTGCTCTAATTTATTGAGGATTTTTCCATCTATGTTCATCATAAATATTAACCTATAGCTTTTTGTTGTTGTGCTCTTAACTGTTTTGGTATCATGGTAATTCTAGCCTCACAGAATTAATCAGGAAGAATTCCCTCCTGTTCGCTTTTTTTGGAGTAGATTGAGGACGATTAGTATTAGTTCTTCATTGTATGTTTGGTAGAAGTCTGCAGTGAATCTATCTAGTCCTAGGCTTCTCCTTATTAGGAGAAATTTCATTAGTGATTCAATCTCACTATTTGTTATTGCTCTGCTCAGGTTTTCTATTTCCTTCCTGGCTCAACATTGGGAGGTTGTATGTTTCCAGAAATTTATCCATTTCCTCTAGGCTTTCCAGTGTGTCAACATATAGTTGTTCATAATATTTTCTGATGATCTTTTGTATTTCTATGTTATCAGTTCTACTGTCTACTTTTTCATTTCTCACTTTGTTTATTTAGGTCTTCTCTCTTCTTGATTAGCCTAGTTAGTGGTTTATTAATTTTGTTTATCTTTTTAAAAAACAACTTTTCATTTTGTTGACACTTTGTACTTTTTAGTCTCTTTTTCATTTAGTTCTGCTCTAATCATTGTTACCTTTTTCTTCTGCTAATTTCAGTTTTGGTTCATTCATTCTTTCTTTTCGAGGTGCATCATTATATTATTTGAAATTTTTCTGGTTTTTTTATGTCATCATGTATTGCTATAAACTCCTCTCTTAGCATTGCTTTTTTGTATCTTATAGGGTTTGGTGTGTTGTGTTTCTATTTTCACTTGTTTCAAAAAATGTTTTTATTTCCATCTTAATTTTTTCATTGATCCAGAGGTTGTTCAGAAGCATGTCACTTAATTCCCATGTATTGACATAGTTTCCAAAGCTCCTCTTGGTACTGACTTCTACTTTTATTCCACTGTGGTCTGAAAAGATTGATATAATTTCAATTTTTTTTTAATGTGTTGAAACTTGTTTTGTGACCTAACATATGGTCAATCCTGGAGAATGTTCCACAAACTAAGAAGAATGCATATTTTAAGTCAGGCACAGTGGCTCACACCTGTAATCCCAGCACTTTAGGAAGCCAAGGCAGGTGGATTACCTGAGGTCAGGCATTCAGGACCAGCCTGGTCAACATGGCGAAACCCCATCTCTACTAAAAATACAACAATTAGTCGGGTGTAGTGGCGAGCTCCTGTAATCCCAGCTACTGGGGAGGCTGAGACAGGAGAATCACTTGAACCCAGGAGGCAGAGGTTGCAGTGAGCTGAGATCATGCCACTGCACTCCAGCCTGGGGCGGGGAAAAAAGAATGCATATTCTGTGGCTATTAGACAAAATGTTCTGGAAATGTCTGTTAGGTCTATTTGGTCTAAAGTCTAGTTTAAGTCCAATGTGTCTTTGTTAATTTTCTGTCTAGATGATCTGTCTAATGTTGAAAGTGAAATGAAATCCCCCAGTCTATCTCCTTCTTTAGATCTAGTAATATTTGCTTTATAAATCTGGGTTCTGCAGTGTTGCATGTATATATATTTAGAATTGTTATATCCTCTTTCAGGATTGATCCCTTTACATCATATAATGACAATTATTTGTCTTTTTTTAACTGTTTTTGACTTGAAGTCTCTTTTATCTAAGTATAGCTACTCCTGCTACTTTTGATTTCCCTTTGTGTGAAATGTCTATTTCCACTCCTTTACTATCAGTGTATAGGTATCTTTACAAGTCAGGTGACATTCTTGTAAGCAACTATAGTTGGATCATGTTTCTTTTTACCCATTCAACCAATCTATATCTTTGAAGTGGATATTTTAATCTGTTTACATTCAGGGTTATTATTGATATGTGAGGTTTTTTTCTGCCATATTTTTAATTGTTTTCTGGTTGTTTTGTATATTCTCTGCTCTCTTTATCCTATTGATTGTCCTTGTGGTTTGCTGATTTTATGTGGTGGTACCATTTGAGTCTTTTCCTCATTTGTGTGTCTCCTTTACCAGTGAGTTTTATACTTTCATGGGTTTTCTCCATGGTAACTGTTGTCCTTTTGCTTCCAGGTTTAGGACTCCTTTGAGCTTTTCCTGTAAGGCTAGTCTGCCCTGACAAGATGATGAATTTGCTTAGCAATTCCCTTAGCATTTGCTTGTCTGGAAATAGATATTCTATCTCCTTTATTTATGAAGGATAATTTTGCTGGATATGGTACATTTGGGTGACAGTTTTGGTTGCTGTTTTTTTCCCCAGCACTTTGAATATACCCCTCTCATTTTCACTTGGCCTGTAAGTTTTCTAAGAATAGAGCTAATGGCCATGATCTCTGCTGTTAATGTTGTGGGGGCTCCTTTACAGGTGACTCAATGCTTTTCTCTTGCTGTTTTTGGTATTTTCTCTGTCATTGACTTTAAACTGTTTGACTATAATGTGCCATGGGAAAAGCTGTTTTGCATTGTATCTGTCTGGGGATTGCTAGGCTGCCTATATCTGGATGTCTACATCTCTTACTAGACTTAAAACTTTTCATCTGTTATTTTATTAAATAGGTTTTCAAACCCTTTCATTCTTCACCTTTGGGGATACTGATAATTTGTATATTTGGTTGTTTTTTATGGTGCCCCCATATATCACAAAGACTTTGTTCTTTCTCTTTTATTCTTTTTTCCTTTATTTCTGTCTTACTGGGTTACTTCAAAATAACTTGTCTTCAAGTTCTGAGATTCTTTCTTCTGCTTGTCTAGTCAATTATTGAAGTACTAAGATTTCTAGTGTATTTTATATTTTATTCAAGTTCTTCAGTTCCCGAATGTCTGCTTAGCTTCTTTTTTTTAATGCTATCTGTCTCTTTGGAAAATTTCTCATTCATATCTTGAATTGTTTTTCTTGTTTGTATTGCTTTCAAGAGTTCTCTTGTATCTCACTGAGGTTCCTCAGTATCATAACTTTGAATTCTTTTTCCAAGATTTTGTGAATTTCTTTTTGATCGAGATCTGTTGCTGAGGAATTACTGTGTTCCTCTGGACATGTCAAATTTCCTTGTGTTTTCATACCTTCTATATCCTTACATTGAGATCTGTGTATCTGGTGTGACAGTTGCTTGTTTCAATTTTCTTTTAATTTGCTCATTTAAGAATGGACTTTTTCCTAAAGATGTATCAAAGGTGTTGGTTAAGTAGGGTCCTTTGGCTTTGATTCTGGGTGTATGCAGTAGTGTATTCTCTATATGATTTCTTCAGCTGTAAACAGCATCAGTGGTATTATTGATTTTCTCAGTGGTTTAGGGTGTAGTTATTATTGGAGGATATGGTGAAGTTTGCTGAGGACAGGGATGCTAAAATAGGCAAGTCTTCAAGCCCCAGTTGTGGCAGTAGTGGACTAAGCATGCCTCACCTTGGGCCCCAGAGCAGTGTACACTGGCACCAGTATTAGGAGGACAGGGCAAATCAATTCTTGGGCCTCCAGGTGGTTTGCTCAGATGCCAGTAGTGGCAGTGGCGGGCCAGGTTGATGAACTGAATGTGTTCTTGGGTCCCTGAATAGTCAGCATGGTGTCAACAATGGCAGTAGCAATGGCATGATGACCTTCTGTGTTCAAAATAGTGTGCGCTGGTGTTGATTATGGCTGCAGTGCAGGCTCAACACCCATAGCCCCAAACACTCAACTCTCAGGTTCACCCATTCTCAGTGGCAGTAGCACTGCTGCACCACACATGGTAGAAAAGATCCTACCCTTCATGCATGAGCCTTGGCACGGAAGCCACACCATGTGTGTAGCCATCACATACAGCCAAAACAGGCAGCCCTCCAGATCACTGGTACCAGCCTCCAGTGGCAGAAACAGCAGCTGTGCCTGCAGCAGTATGCAAAGGCAAAGATGGGGTCCCACTCTTTACACATAAGCCCAAACACAGAAGCTACTTCACACGTGGGAGATGATTTCACTCTCTGCTTGCGAGGCTATTCACAGAGTTTATGCTGCTGCTGAGAGTGTGATCACTTCTTATAACCCCAGACAGGAAGCTGTTAGGCCCTGGAAAGCAAGTGCTTTTGTTTCCTTTGTCCCAGGGACTGTCTTTTTGATATGTTGTGCTGTCCTTTCCCCAGGGAGTAATATTCCCTGTGGGCTAAGAGTACTGGGGACTTCACAGCACCTAGGAGTCCAGCCAGTGCTGTGCCACTGTAGTCCTCCAGGTGGACACTGAGGGATGCCAGCCAGGGCTCCTGGGTTGTGGAGATATAGAGGCTGTGGTTCCCAGGGCAGGATGCAGTCCTGTGACAACTGTGCTCTCACAAGGGAACGCTGACACAGTCACTTAGGTCTCAGGGGAATGAGTAACCCAGCATTAGTTCCCTGTTTGGGGTAATGCCCTCACAGGGTTTCCCAATTACCACCCATACTAGTGTCAGGGTCCATGTGGGTAGAGGAGCTCTCCATGGTTCAGACTGCAGCAGTCTATGGTGGGGATGTCGACCACTAAAGTTCTCTCAACTACTCTGTCCCTACAAAACCAAGCCCCTCCAGTTACAGATATAAC
Organism: Colobus angolensis palliatus; assembly: GCF_000951035.1. Lineage (NCBI taxonomy): Eukaryota > Metazoa > Chordata > Mammalia > Primates > Cercopithecidae > Colobus > Colobus angolensis. The sequence goes on along the minus strand of NW_012114866.1, from coordinate 4,705,758 downwards.
CAATTTCAATGCCCATATTTATTCTACCATATTATGCTAGTTTATTTGTTCCTGTTATGTACTGAATATTTCTGCTCCAACCCCACCCTCTTATTCATATGTTGAAGTCCTAACCCCCAATGTGATTCTGTTAGGAGGTGGAGCCTTTGGGAGCTTCATAAGGGTAGAGGCCTCATAAATGAGATTAGTACCTTTAAAACAAAGAGACAGAAGGCCAGGCACAGTAGCTCACGCTTTTTATCCCAGCACTTTGGGAGGCCAAGGAGGGCAGATTGCTTGAGCTCGGGAGTTTGAAACCAGCCTGAGCAATGTGGTAAAAAACTCCATCTCTACAAAAAGTACAAAAAATTAGCTGAGTGTGGTGGTGTGCACCTGTAGTCCCAGCTACTCAGGAGGCTGAAGTGGGAGGATTACTTGAGCCAAGGAGGCAGAGGTTGCAGTGAGTTGAGAATTTCACCACTACAATCCAGCATGGGTGACAGAGGGAGACCCTGTCTCAAAAACAAAAAGAGAGAGGAAGAGAGACATGAAAGTTTGCTTCCTCTCTTTGTTCTCTACAATGACAAAGCTAGGATACAAGGGAAAAACAGCCCTCCACGAATCAAGAACAATGCCCTCACCAAACACTGGATCTCCCAGCACCTGTTCTTAGACTTCTCAGCCTCCAGAATAGTGAGAAATAAATTTGTTGCTTAAGGCACCCAATCTGTATTCTGTTATAAGAGCCTGAACCGACTAAGAAAGTTTCTATGGTTGGCCAGGCGCGGTGGCTCAAGCCTGTAATCCCAGCACTTTGGGAGGCCGAGACGGGTGGATCGCCAGGTCAGGAGATCGAGACCATCCTGGCTAACACGGTGAAACCCCGTCTCTACTAAAAAATACAAAAAACTAGCCGGGCGAGGTGGCAGGCGCCTGTAGTCCCAGCTACTCCGGAGGCTGAGGCAGGAGAATGGGGTAAACCCGGGAGGCGGAGCTTGCAGTGAGCTGAGATCCGGCCACTGCACTCCAGCCTGGGCGACAGAGCAAGACTCCGTCTCAAAATAAAAATTAAAAAAAAAAAAAAAGAAAGTTTCTATGGCCCCTTAATCCACTGAAGTTAGTACTTCTAGAGCAAAAAAAAAAACACCACATAAATCCATGTCTTACCCCATAAACCAGAAGAAATACTATATGTGAATAACAGATTGTAAATTACAGAAAGCAGAATAAACTATTTCCAGGTCTTTTGATAGATGTTAATTTTCTAAGGTTTAAAGCAGAACATGTCAAAGAAAATGTTAAATACATAAAATTTGAAACTTAAGTGCTTATAAATAACACTAAAACAAAAAAGGAATGCAACAGAGATGAAAAACATTTGTTCTATAAATGACAAAAGGTTAATACCTATAATTTTCAAGAAAGTTAATTTAAATACTGCAAAATAAAACAATATTGAGGTGCTACCAGTAAAAATAACAAGGATATAGATAGAAAATTTACCATAATGAACATATATATTGCAAATGGTAAATATTTATAACCAATGTTTTTGAGGTTTTGGTAAAATTGGTACACTCATACATTACTGGTAACACTTTAAATTGAAAAAAAAAATTAGAATGTAACTTGTCAATTCATTGACAATTCATTGACAAGAGTCATGAAAGTACCTGTACCCTTTGACCTAGTAATCCTACTTTTTAAAATGTATACCAAAAAATAATTCGAAACAAGAAAAAAAATCTACATGATTGAAAATGTCATTGTGGTATCATTTATTAATATAAAAAATTGGGAAAAATCTAATTATCCTATAATAGCAGTCTAGTGATAAAAATCATTACATAGCTATTGAACATAATATTCTGAATCCATTAAAAATCCAATTTTTAAAACTTTAACAAAACAGAGATATTAATGATATGAGCTAAAATGTAAGAAGTAAAAATGTAACAATTCTGAGTATTCCATAGAGCTCCCAAAATATTTGCTTGGTAGCTCAGATTTAACCTCATTTCACTGGGTTTGATTGTAAACAGGACAGAGTTTATGTTTGTCATTGAATGCTGCTTTCTGGGCAACTTTCACACACGTAACTGAAGATAGTTTTTAAGGGGAACTGAACTGAAAAGCACAACACTCAATCAGGAAAACATTCTGAAAATCATTCTTGAGTTTTTTAATAATGGAAAAACTAATCAATCAAAAAAAAAAAAAAAAACAGCTGAGGCACGAGAATCACTTGAACCTGGAAGGCAGAGGTTGCACTGAGCCAAGATTACACCAGTGTATTTCAGCATGAGTGACAAAGCGAGACTCCATCTCAAAACAAACAGGAAAACAGTGTAAAAAATTATTTTGGGTTTCAAATAATTGGCCTTAATTTTTTACTTTTTTTATTTCTATACATCAAACATGTATAAAGACCCAATTCTACTAGCTTAAATATTCAAAACCCACTTATTATGTGATTGCTTCTCTTAGCTTCTTATGCATACAGTTTTCTTTCCTTATTGAATTAAAGAACCATTTAGTCAGCACCAAATTAACAAAAGTTGTCTTACTCAAAGTGGCACACTGTGATTTATGTAGTGTAGATATATACAGCCATTCATTCATTCATTTATATTTTTGTGCATTACTGTAGGCACTGGGATACACACTAGAGGGACAATGAAAAAGACATGGCTCTTAGCACTCACATTCCAAAGAGAAGTGAAAAAATTATAAATAGTATTATCCATTGGGATAAATACTATACTACAAGGTATGTGTGACGTGTTATGAGACTATCATTGGAGAAAGAATTAATTACACCTAGGGTAATTAGGAAGATTTCATTTGGTAGATGTGGAAGGTAACATTTAAACTGGATCTTAAGGCAGTTTTTTTTTTTTATTATTCAGAAAATTTCTGCCCACCATGCTTTCTTCTTTAACAAACTGTCTTGATTTTCCACATGTTCAGAATTATTACTAAGTATAAGACATATATATACACATATACACACACATATATATACACATATATATGTATACTTGTTATAAAGAAGAAACAATGGGAGTGGGGCCAAGATGGTCAACTAGAAGCAGAGGAATCCGGTGCTCCCACCGAAAATATCCAAAACAGTGTGTGAATCCTGCACCAGCAACTGAGGTATATCCATGTTCTCTCATTAGAACTGACTAATGACAGCTACGGTGACCCACAGAGAGGAAGGAAGAGCAGTGTGGTGCAGTGGCCCACGTGAGAGCCACATGGGACAGGGGAGCCTCCACCCCCAGCCAAGCAAAGTGGTGACTGAACATGATACCTAGCCTAGGAAACCATGCTTTTTCCACTGAACTGTGCAACCTATGGATCAGAAGATCCCACTCATGAGCACAGACTACCAGGACCTTGGCTCCCAACCACGGAGCCCTGCAGATTCTCAACAGCCACGTGGCTAGAATCTGCCTAAGCCTGCCGAGTTCCCAGCGGGATGGCAGCCATTACCACTGCCACTGCTGCCTGCTGTCTAAGCCGGTTGAGCTCCTTGGGGGAGGGGTCACAGCCAACACTGCAGCTTCAGGGCCTCCCTGGAGAAATTCCAACTCCAGCCAGGGGCTCAGGGACAGAACTCTGATTTCCCAGAGGCTGAGCCCCTAGCGGGAGGGGTGGCCACAGTCTCCAATGAACCAGCAGACCTAGTCTTTCCTCCTGCTAGCTCTAAGGAATCTGGACATCCCAGACAAGTGGGGTCCCCCCAGCACAGCACACACCCTCCACCAAGGGACAGCCAAAGTGCTTCATTAAACAGGTCCTGCTTCCTATGCCATCCAACTAGACAAGAGCCCTCAACAGGGGTTGCCAGACACCCTATACAGGAGTGTTCCTACGGGCATCAGGTTGGTGCCCCTTGAAGTCAGGAAGCCAGAGGACAGAGCAGGCATCCATCTTTGCTGTTCTCCAGCCCCATCAAGTGACATCTCCAGGCACAGGAGCAAAATAAATGAATAGGCCTGGAGTGAACTCCCAGCAAATCACAGCAGCCCTACAGAAGAGGAACCTGACTATTGAAAGAAAAACAAACAGAAAGTAACAACAACAGCATCAATGACAAAAGTCCCCCAAAAAAACATCATGCAAGGATCAGCAGCCTCAAAGATTGAAACTAGACAAACTCATGAAGATGAGAAAGAATCAACGAAGAAACACTGAAAACCCAAAAGGCCAGAGTGCCTTTTCTCCTCCAAATGATCACAACACCTCTCCAGCAAGGGTGCAGAACTGGATGAAGGATGAGAAGGATGAATTGACAGAAGTAGGCTTCAGAACATGAGTAATAACAAACTTTGCTGAGGTAAAGCATGTTCTAACCCAATGCAATGTTCTTGGCTAAGAAGCTAAGACCCTTGATAAATGGTTACAGGAGCTACTAACTAAAATAACCAGTTTAGAGAGGAACATAAGTGACCTGATGAAACTGAAAAACACAGAACAAGAACTTCAAGAAAAATACACAAGTATCAATAGCTGAACTGATCAAGCAGAAAAAAGAGTATCAGAGATGGGAGACTATCTTGCTGAAATAAGGGAGGCAGACAAGACTAGAGAAAAAACAATGAAAATGAGCAAATAAAACCTCCGAGAAATATGGAACTATGTAAAAAGACTGCACCTACAACTGATTAGAGTACCTGAAAGAGACGAGAATAGAACCAAATTGGAAAACACACCTCGGGATATTATCCAGGAGAACTTCCCCAGCCTAGTAAGACAAGCCAACATTCAAATTCAGGAAATATGGAGAAACTGACTAAGATACTCCATGAGAAGAACAACCCCAAGACACATAATTATCAGATTCCCCAAACTCGAACTGAATGAAAAAATGTTAAGGGCAGCCGGAGAGAAAGGCTACATCACCTACCAAGGAAAGCCCATCAGACTAACAGAAGATCTCTCAGCAGAAACACTACAAGTGAGAAGAAAGTCTGGGCCAATATTCAACATTCTTAAAGGAAAGAATTTTCAACCCAGAATTTCATATCTGGCCAAACTAAGCTTCATAAGCAAAGGAGAAATAAAATCCTTATCAGAAAGCAAATGCTGAGAGAATTCATCACCACCAGGCCTGCCTTGTAAAAGCTCCTGAAGGAAGCATCAAATATGGAAAGGAAAAATCAATACTAACCACTGCAAAACACACAAAAATATAAAAACCAATGACACCATGAAGAAATGGCATCAACTAGTGTACAAAATAAGCAGCTAGCATCAGGATAATGGAATCAAATTCACATATAACAACATTAAACATATATGTTAATGGGCTACATGCCACAGTTAAAAGACACAGACTGGCAAATTGGATAGTCAACACCCACCCAAGCGTGCTATATTCAAGAGACCCATTTCATGTTCAAAGATACACATAGTCTCAGAATAAAGGGATGGAGGAAAAGTTACCAAGCAAATGGAAAGCAGAAAAAAGCAGAGACTAGTTTTGTCCTAGTCTCTGACAAAACAGGCTTGAAACCAGCAAAGATCAAAAACACACAAAGAAGGGCATTACATAATGGTAAAGGGAGCAATTCAACAAGAGGTGTTAACTATCCTAAATACATATGCACCCAATACAGGAGCACCCAGATTCATAAAACAAGTTCTTACAGACCTACAAAGAGACTTAGACTCCCACACAATAATTGTGGGAGACTTTAACACCCAGCTATCAATATTAGACAGATCAACAAGACAGAAAATTAACAAGGATGTTCTGGACTTGAACTCAGCTCTGGAGCAAGTGGACCTAATAAATATATACAGAACTCTCCACCCCAAAACTACAGAATATACAGTCTTTTCAGTGCCACATGGCATTTACTCTAAAATTGACCATGTAATTAGAGGTAAAACACTCCTCAGCAAGTACAAAATAACTGAAATCATAACAAACAGTCTCTCAGACCACAGTGTAATCAAATTAGAACTCAGGATTAAGAGTTCTAACTCACTCAAAACCACATAGCTTCATGGAAATTGAATAACCTGCTCCTAATGATTCCTGGGTAAATAATGAAATTAAGGCAGAAATCAAGAAGTTGTTTGAAACCAACGAAAACAAAGAGAAAACATACCAGAATCTCTGGGACACAGCTAAAGCTGTGTTAAGAAGGAAATTCATAGCACTAAATGCCCACATCAGAAAGCTAGAAAGATCTCAAATCAACACCCTAACATCACAATTAAAAGAAGTAGAGAAGCAAGAGCAAACAAATTCAAAAGCTAGCAGATGAGAAATAACTAAGATCAGAAGGGAAATGAAGGAGATAGAGACATGAAAAACCCTTCAAAAAATCAATGAATCCAGGGGATTTTTTTTTTGTGAAAAAATTAAAAACATAGACCACTAGCAGACTACTAAAGAAGAAAAGAGAGAAGAATAAAATAGATACAATAAAATGTGATAAAGGGGATATCACCACTGACCCCACAGAAATACAAACTACCATCAGAGAATACTATAAACACCTCTATGCAAATAAACTGGAAAGTCTTCAAGTAATGGATAAATTCCTGGACACATACACCCTCCCAAGACTAAGCCAGGAAGAAGTCAAGTCCTTGAATATACCAATAAAATGTTCTGAAATTGAGGTAGTAATAAATAGCCTACCAACCAAAAAAAGCCCAGGACTGGATAGATTCCCAGCCAAATTCTACCAGAAATACAAACAGGAGCTGGTACCATTCCCTCAGACTATTCCAAATAATTGAAAATGAAGGACTTCTCCCTAACTCATTTTATGAGACCAGCATCATCCTGATATCAAAAACTGCCAGAGACACAACAAAAATAGAAAGTTTCAGGCCAACATCCCTGATGAACATTGATGTGAAAATCCTCTATAATATATTGGCAAAATGAATCCAGCAGCACATCAAAAAGCTTATCCACCACAATCAAGTCAGCTTCCTCCCTGGGATGCAAGACTGGTTCGACATATGCAAATCAATAAATGTAACCCATCACATAAACAGAACCAATGATAAAAACCACATGATTATCTCTATGGATGCAGGAAAGGCCATTAATAAAATTCAACAATGCTTCATGTTAAAAGCTTTAAGTAAACTAGGAATTAATGGAATATATCTCAAAATAATAAGAGCTATTTATGACAAACCCACAGACAATATCATACTGAATGGGCAAAAGCTGGAAGCATTCCCTTTGAAAACTGGGACAAGGATGCCCTTTCTCAGCACTCCTATTCAACATAGTGTTGGAAGTTCTGGCTATCAGGCAAGAGAAATAAATAAACAGTACTCAAATGGGAAGAGAGGGAAGTCAAATTGTCGCTGTTTGCAGATGACATATTCCTATATTTAGGAAACCCCATTGTCTCAGCTCAAACTCTCCTTAAGCTGATAAGCAACTTCAGCAAAGTCTCAGGATACAAAATTAATGTGCAGAAATCACAAGCATTCTTATACACCAACAACTGACAAGCGGAGAGTCAAATCATGAATCAACTCCCATTCACAATTGCCACAAAGAGAATAAAATACCCATGAATACAGCTGACAAGGGGGTGAAGAACCTCTTCAAGGAAAACTACAAACCACTGCTCAAGGAAATAAGGGAGGACACAAACAAATGGAAAAACATTCCATGCTCATGGACAGGAAGAGTTAATAATGTGAAAATGGCCATACTACCCAAAGTAATTTAAAGATTCAATGCTATTCCCATCAAACTACCATTTACATTCTTCACAGAATTATTAAAAAAAACTACTTCAAAATTCACATGGAACCAAAAAAGAGCCCTCACAGCCAAGACAATCCTAAGCCAAAAGAACAAAGCTGGAGGCATCATGCTACCTGACTTCAAACTATACTACAAGGCTACAGTAACCGAAATAGCATGGTACTGATACCAAAACAGAGATATAGACCAATGGAACAGAATAGAGTCCTCAGAAATAACAGCACACATTTACAACCAACTGATCTTCAACAAACCTGACAAAAGCAATGAGTAAAGAATTCTCTGTTTAATAAATGGTGCCGGGAAAACTGGTTAGCCATATGCAGGGCACTGAAACTGAACCCCTTCCTTACACCTTATATAAAAATTAATTCAAGATGGATGAAAGACTTAAATGTGAAACCCAAAACCATAAAAAACCTAGAAGAAAACCTAGGCAATACCGTTCAGGACATAGGCATGGGCAAGGACTTCATGACTAAAACACCAAAAGCAACAGCAACAAAAGCCAAAATTGACAAATGAGGCCTAATTAAACTAAAGAGCTTCTGCACAGCAAAAGTAACTATCATCAGAGCCAAACAGCCATCCTACAGAATGGGAGAACATTTTTGCAATCCACCCATCTGATAAAGCTCTAGTATCCAGAATGTATAAGGAACTTAAACAAATTTACAAGAAAAAACAAATAACTCCATCAAAAAGGGGGCCAAAGATATGAACAGGTGCTTCTCAAAAGAAGAAATCAATGCAGCCAACAAACATGAAGAAAATACAACATCATTGATCATTAGAGAAATGCAAATCAAAACCACAATGAGAGACTACTTCATGCCAGTCAGAATGGCAATTATTTAAAAGGCAACAACAGATGACGGTGAGGCTGTGGAGAAATAGGAATGCTTTTACACTGCTGGTAGGAATGTAAATTAGTCCAACCATTGTGGAAGACAGTGTGGCGATTCCTCAAGGATCTAGAACCAGAAATACCATTTGACCCAGTAATCCCATTACTGGGTATATACCCAAAGGAATATAAATCATTCCACTATAAAATATATGCACATATGTTTATTGCAGCATTATTCACAATAGCAAAGATATGGAACCAACCCAAATGCCCATCAATGATAGACTGGATAAAGAAAATGTGGTACATATATACCATGGAATACTACGCAGCCATAAAAAGGAATGAGATCATGTCCTTTGCAGGGACATGGACAAAGCTGGAAGCCATAATTCTCAGCAAACTAACACAGGAACAGAAAGCCAAATACAGTGTGTTCTCACTCATAAGTGGGAGTTGATCACTGAGAACACATGGACACAGGAAGGGGAATAACATACACCAGGAACTGCTGGGGGAGGGGTGAAAGGGGAAGGAGAGCATCAGGACAAATAGCTAATGCATGTGGGGCTTAAAACCTAGGTGACGGGTTGATAGGCGCAGCAAACCACCATGCCACATGTATACCTATGTAACAAACCTGCATGTTCTGCTCATGTATACTGGAACTTAAACTTTAAAAAAAAAAAAAGAAGAAGAAACAATGATATATATTTTCTAAGAAGGGTAACATGGGATGTTTCATACATTGACTACCAAAAACTTGTATAAAATGGAAAATTAATTTATTTGTGCTAATGTGGCAACATCACTCCGTGAAATCAGTCATTAAGCACCGACTATGTACCCAGGGTCTTTGCTAAGTATTAGGAATAAGAGAGAGACAAGATAGTGCCCTTGTCCTCAGTGACCTAGTAGGGGACACAAATATACACTACTCAAAAAAGAGTATATTTTACAAACTCTATTCAATTATTGAGTTATTAATTTCTTTACATAAGGCTTAAGAACATAAATGTTAGAGTGAGTGAAATAAATCATTTTTTTTAACTAGTGCCAAAATTTTTAATTTTTTCTTTATACTGTAACTAACAAGTTAGTTCAGGAAACAGAAGATATATATAATTAAAACTAAAGGAAAAAAGAAAAAATAAAGTAAGTAAAATAAAGTGAATTGTTCATCTGTAGATAACTTTCATGAAAATTTTGGATATACTTCTAAAATTATATAAACACATAGAGAACAATACTGTCTTAGTCTATTTGTGTTGCTATAAAGGAATACCTGATGCTGAGTAATTTATAAAGAATAAAGGTTTATTTGACTCTTGGTTCTACAGGCTGTACAAGAAGAATGGCACCAGCTTCTGTTTCTCATGAGGGCTTCAGAGAGCTTCTACCCATGGTGGAAGGCCAAGAGGGATGAGGCACTACATACTGAGAGAAGAAGAAAGAGAAGGATGGGAAGGAGGTACTAGGCTCTTTTAAACACAGAGATCTGGTGAGAACTATAGAGCAAGAACTCACTCATTACCCTAAGGATGACATCAAACTGGTCATAAGACATCTGCCCCCATGACCCAAACACCTCCCAATAGGCTCCACCTCCAACATTGGGGATCAAATTTCAACATGAAATGTGGAGGGAAAAAATATCCAAACTATATCAAACACTTGATGTCACATAATTTTTTTAACTTAACTGTTGTTTTTCTTGTCTTTATTTTCTACAGGAATATTCATGCCCTGATATATTTTAAAATTAAAATTTTTGTTGAGGTAATTATAGACTCACATGCAATTGTGTGTGTGTGTATATATACATATATCTCCATTACTTTTTTTAATGGCAAAAACCACAATTACTCTTGCTCCAACCTATAATATACAGAGATGTCTTGTACACTTTACACAGTTTCACCCAATACAGACATTTCATAAAACTATAGTACAATATCACCAACAGGATACTGGCATCTGTACCAGAAATAATGATATCACTCCTATTTCCCATTTTACTTGTCCTCATCTTTGTGTGGGTATGTACATGTATATCATGTGTATATATGAGAATTTTGTTCTATACAATTTTATCCTGTATGTAGGTTGCAGCATCTACTATCAGAGTCAAGATACTAAAAAGCTGAATCACAAGGATATCTCTTGTTCTTTTATAACCCCACCCACCTCATCTCATCCCCACCTCTATCTCTACCCTCTGGTAACCACAAATCTGTCCTCTATTTCTAAACTTTTGTCATTTCAAAATGTTATGTAAATGGAATCAGTCATATATTATGTAACATTTTTGTTTAGGCTTTTTCCATGCAGCATAATTCCCTGGAGAGTCACCCAACTTATGTATATATTAATAGTTTCTTCCTTTTTGTTGCTGAGTAATATTCCATAGTACTAATACACCACAGATTGTTTAACTGTTCACCTATTGAATGAGCTGATTCCAGATTTTGGCTATTAAAAATAAACTGCTGTGAACTGTTCACATATACGATCTTGTGTGACCATATGGTAATTGCATGTTTCGTTTTATAATATTCAACCTTTTCCCACAGCGGCTGTGCTATTTTACATTCCCAGCAGCAATGAATCAATGACCCAGTCTAGTTTCAAGTTCTGGATCTGCTACATGTTAAACAGGTGAACTGATGCAAGCTACTTTATTACTTTAAGCCTTTGTTTCCTCAGCTTTTTTTTTTTTTTTTTTTTTTTTTGAGAATGGACAGCCTCACTCTGCCGCCCAGACTGGAGTGCAGAGGCGCGATCTCTGCTCACTACCAGCTCTGCCTCCCAGGTTCACACTATTCTCCTGCGTCAGCCTTCCAAGTAGCTGGGACTACAGGCGCCTGCCACCACACCCAGCTAATTTTTTGTATTTTAGTAAAGACGGGGTTTCATCACGTTAGCCAGGATGGTCTCAATCTACTGACCTCGTGAACTGCCCGCCTTGGCCTCCCAAAATCCTGGGATTACAGGTGTGAGCCACCACGCCCAGGCACCCGGCCTGTTTCCTCAGCTTTTAACCTGAAGATCATAATACGTTTTCAGGGCTGTTACTGGGATTAAAAGAGAAATATGTGTGAAACAAAAAGTCAACAAGTAGTAAGAGTATAGAGTAATGGTTAAGAAGACACAATGCATATTAAAGAGCCTTATTTCATGAATAAATGCTTGCAGTAAGGAGGAAAATGCCTGGAGTTAAGCAGGAAGACTGGATATTAGAAAGAAGGAGAACATAAACTATAGATTAATGCCATCTTTGCTTAATAAGATCATAAATGCTAGACAGAGGTATTTTATTTTAATGTGTAAAAAGCCTAGGCTCTGAAATCAGGCTGTCTGGATTTGAATTCCACCTTTATCTCTTACTATATGGCTTAGGTAGATTACTTATCCTCTTTGTGCTTTAATACTTTTATCCATAAAATTATAATATGACTAATACTTACTTCATCAATCTGTTGTTGAGATTAAAAGTGTTGATATACATAATGAAGTTAGACTTATGCCTACAACAAAATGATTATTAGCCATTATCATTTTTAAAATCTGCTTTGTCTCCCTTCTATGTATTCGCTGTATGACCTTGGATAAATCATGTAACAATGGCTGTGCCTCAGTTTCCTTATCTGTACAAAAGAATAAAATATTATAGAATTATGATAAAGATTAAATGAGATAACATATTTAAGATGCTTGGTACATAGCAAACATGATATAAATGTTAGCTCCCTTCCTAATCATCAGTTATGTTACTATATTATAACTAGACATTTTTCTAATTTCTCCCAAGAGTAAGGCTGTCACCTGTCACTTTTCCCAGGAATATGCCTTTGTACAGCTGCTTAACTTGATGCATAAAGTTTAGAGTACCGAAGCTTTGCAGCAAAGTATACTTTAATAGTTCACAAGTGTCTTTATGCTCAATTTCTGGTAATAGACAATTTTTGAAAATTCAGTCCTAAAAATGTGTGTCTCTCAACTAGGACAAAGTTGTTATAGTGATGATTACTTATTTTTTCCAGAGGGAAATAAATTAGGTAAACACAACCATATAATCATCTTGTCTAAGAGTGTATTAAAGAAAAAAAGACTAGGCTCTTTATAAGTGGGTATAAAGCACAGCAGGTAGAGTGGAGATTCCTGGGGGGAACCTATAGGCACTGGTGTTATGAATTCCATGAAACATGGAGTCCAGGCAACCCTATAAAGTAGATAATTTGGGTCTGTAAACTCAAAATTAGTAAGATCTCAAATAGACTTCCTCTGAGAAACATGATGGTAACTTGTCATGTCCATTTGACTCAGCTGTTTTGATTCAGGGGAATTTTGATATTTGGGCATTCTGACACCTCCTAAAAGCAAACAATTAAGCTTTCAGCTTTTATGATAACTGTAACTTGTATTAAAACAGGAACATCATCCCTAAGTCTCAACCCTTTGTGATGGGGTCAAGGATGAGGTGGAGGAGAGGGATGGGGTCAGAAACTAAAACTCAGATTGGTTTAAAGATGGAGATAGAATGAATGAATTGGGCAATTTAAAGATGGAATAAACCTCAATACTTGGAGGAGATTCTGAGATGAAATGAGGGACAAGCAGAATGATGAGATAAGGTTAGAGCACTGTCTACTAAAAGAGTTACCTATCATTTCAAGCAAGGGTCTATGAATTCTCTGAATTTTAGTTATATCTCGAGCAGTATACATTTGCATCTCCAAAGTTATTATTTCTTTTTTAAATGTCCAATGGCATTTATAATTATTCTTAAATTTTTTTAAAAAAACTGACAGCTTAGTAACGTGACTTTTTCATTCTTTCATTTGAAAATCTGAATGATAAAATGAAAGTCTCTATAAAAGATTAGCAGTCAGGGAGAAACACTGAGCACAAAATATAATGAGTGCAATGGGCTTAAAAGAAAGAAAGTTTTTACCTGGTTGGAGGAGAATCAGAATAGGCACCCTAGAGGAAGTGGTATTTACAACAGACTGAACAATAAATTCTATCCTTGTCTTTGTGACTAAGTAGCTTCCTAGCTACTCAACTAGAATTGCTCTCATAAGGTCACCAATGGCTTTAAAGTTAAAAAAAAAAAATCATCTGTCAGAATCTATTCAAGTAAAAAGAAGAAATTAAAAGTAATTAATTCAAAAATTAGTTTTAAAACTCAATGGACACTTTTCAAACCCCCTTATTAACATTTTCTAAATCATTTGATACTGTTAACCACTCTTTCATGCTTTTAATTTCTCTCTCAGCTATTGTGATATTTTCCCTCTCTCTTAGTTCTCCTCTTGCCAGAGGAATCTGCCTAGTATGCTTTGTAAGCTTCTTTTCCTGTGCTTACCCTTAAGATTCCCTAGGGATTATGCCCTTAACCCTCTTCTATTCTCCACTCTAGTCAATGACTATTCTCTGTCTCTATATCAATGAGCTTTTACTAAATTATGTATGCTATAGCAACATACAATCCCAAAATCTCAACATAACAAGGGCTTATGTTTCACTCATATCTCTTGTAGGTCCACAACTGCAGCTTAGCCCTGCATCTTCTCCATCCTGCCCCTGTCTGAAACATGCTGGTCTTGTAACAGAGGGAAAAGATGGTAGACCACAAGATGTTTCTTAAAACTTATTATTAGAAGTGGCACACAACTTCACAGTTTATTAGCCAAGGAAAGTCAAATGGTCAAAACTGACTTCGGTAAAGTAGAACTTTATTCCACCCTCAAGTATAGACTGGTGGAGAGTTGCCAGTAAGGAACAGAAGCATTTTGTCTGACAATAAGACAATCTATCACAGTGTTAAATGCCCAAATACCACCTATATATCTTATTGATTTATAAGACCAGCTTAAGCATGTCACAAGAGTACCAAAGTATATACTTTATTAAGATTTCTTCTGTATATCCCACAGACATCACAGCTCAAGAGTCAAATCTAAACTCATCACTTTCTCCCCTGATCCCACTTTCATTTCTCCCCCTTACCGACCCTACTCTAAATATGGTTTTCCTTATAATTGTAAATGGTACCATAATCCACACTTTCAACCAAAAGTTAACTCCTCTCTCCTCATAACCAATCCTTTATAATAGGCCTGAGTCTTCTCCGGTATATTTCCTATGTACTTCTTAAATCTCACATTTCCTTTTCATCCCTTCTGCCAATGATCTTGTTAAGGGCCTCATTATCTTTCAACTGATCACTGTAATACTCTCCAAATTGGTATCTCTGACTCCAGTCTCAATCAATGATCACTTATTCATTCAATCAACAAATATTTATTAAGTGATTATTATATGTTAAGCTCTGAATATACAATGGTGAGCAAGGTAGCCATGGTTCCCATTCTTGTTGAATTTATAGCTTTCATAAAAAGAGAATTAAATTATTGATACCACGAAGTATGGCAAATGCTATGATTCACTCATCTAAAAACTACTGTTAAGCAGAATCTACTAACGTATAAAGGCACTGTTCTAGTCCCTGAGGATATAGAAATGAATGACAGACAAGGATCCTGTCCAGGAATAATGTAATTTTAAAAATAGGATAGTTTCAAGTAATGGCAAGTGCTATTTAAGACATAATAAATAGCAATATGATAGAGCACAAGTGGAAGATGTAAGGATAGCTAAGTAGTCTCAGTGGTAAAAGAAAGATTTTCTGACTTAAGCTACGACCAGAATGATGAGAAGAAAACCAGCCATGAAGAGATCCAGAGGAAAGTATCCCACACAGAAGAAAGAATCAATGTAAAAGCTGTCAGGGACAAGCTGAGACACAATGAGCAAGGAAATAAGTGGCAGGAAATGAAGTCAGAAAGCTCAGTGGAGAATATATTATGTATATCTTTACAGTGCATGTCAAAAGATTTGGATTTTTATCCTAAGTATAGTAGAATGCCATTGGAAGGTTTAAAACAGATAAATGACTTGATCAAATTTACATTTTTAAAGACTACTTCTGACTGCTGTGGGAAAAATAGATACCAGGAGCAAAAGTAGAATTAGGAAGGCCAGTAAGTCAACTCCTAAAGCAATCTAAGCAAGACACCATGGTGGCTTGGACTGCAGCAGTAGCAGTGGCATATGCAAGAAGTGTAAATATGGTCAAGTTATATTTAGAGTTAGAGACAGTGAGACTTGATGATAGATTAGATGTGGGAATGAAAAGAAAGTGGAATCAAAAATGACTTATCAGAGTTTAGCATGAGAAACCTGGGTATGTGATGGTGCCAATACCAGGGATGAGAAAGTTAGAAATAAGAGGGTATCAAGAGAGAAATCAAAAGTTTTCTTTTGGGTCAGGCACAATAGCTCGTGCCTGTAATCCCAGCACTTTGGAAGGCAAAAGAAGGAGGATGGCTTGAGGTCAGGAGTTTGATACCAGCCTTGGCAACCTGTCTCTACCAAAAAAAAAAAACAATAGCCGGACATGGTGGCATGTACCTGTAGTCCCAGCTATTCAGGAAGCTGAGGCAGGAAGATTACTTGAGGCCAGGAGTTCAAGGCTGCAGTGAGATTTCATCATGCGACTACACTCCAACCTTAGCAAAAGAACAAGACCCTCTTTCAAAAAAAGGAAGAAGGAAGAAGAAGAAGAAGGAAGAGGAAAGAAGAAGAAGAAAGAAGGAAGAAGAAGAAAGAAGAAGAAGGAGGGAAGACAAAAAGGTTTTCTTTTTGGACAAGTTAAGTAAGTTGTTAGGCAAAGTATAATGCTATGACAATATACAACAGGGGGAAATATAAAACTAATGGTATCAGGAAATGATTCCTATAGAAAAGAAGAAGTGAAAAAAAACAGAATTGAAAAAATTATCCATAATAGTCAGTGTAATCTTTATAAAATACACATTTGATTAGAACATTTCTTTTCTTAAGATCTGTCACTAATTTTTTATCTACTACAGCATGATTTATCTGAATACCCTTTAAGATGTCAATCTCCTCCATCAGACTGTGAGTCCCTTGGGTGAAGAATTCATTGTTGTTCATTCAGAATTTATCACAACAACTAGATAATAGTAATTGTGACTTCAACTTAAAACACAGTACCTGTTACACAGAACACAGAACACAGCCCTGTGTTAAGTGGGTAATCTAGCTATGTAATAGTCAAGTTGCTTAGTCTCTGAGGTTTATTTCTTCAATTATGAAAGGCAGAACCTCTTTAAGATCACCCCCAACTTTAATATTCTATGATAAGTTTCTCTGTGATATGTGAAAACTTTATGATTGAAAGTCATTTGCAATCAATTAGAATTCCAATCCAGATGTGTGTGACTCTTAAATGTGCTACACAGTTTCTCAACACCTGTTTCTTCATGTGTGAAATAAAAAATTAAAATATTGCTCCACTTCATAGAAAATCTCATTGATGATGTAAACCATATTTAAATGTCAAATGATTAAAATAGTAAGCAGATTTCTGTAAATGAAAGAATATTTTTTCTTAAATGATTTGTGATCAGAAATGAGGTTTGTTGCCTGCTAAAGTATGCCTTACTACATTTGGAAGGAATATGTTCATAACTAATGATTTCTCTTTGTTTTGTCTTTTATCAAGTTGTTCTTTGGTGTGCGTGAATCATTACAAGAACAACAAAGTAAGCCCTAATTTTTTCAAGAGTATGTTTATGAAATATAACTCAAAGTGTACAACCTCTTCCAGCTATTTATATTTCTTCACCAGCCTTCTCTATTTTGTTTTTACCATTGTATCAAATCTCCGATTTTTAAATATTCACCAATGGCAAAGTATAATTTTATGTAGAACCAACTTTTCAAGAACATTATATCCCATTATATGATATTCACTCTATGTTCAATAATTTTACTTCATTCACCTACTACCTCAATGTGTTTTACAGTGGAACATTTTAACTCCAACTTAAAAAAATGCTAACAAAATCAAAAATCTTTTGGAAACACAACAGAAATAGAATATAATTCAAGCAATCTAAAAATATAAACTGGAAAAACATATACTGAAATGGAGTGAACAGGGGTAGGAGTGCAAGCTCTGGTAGAAGTTATCCCTGACCAAAACATTTGCAGCTATAGGTGAGCAAGAAAAAAAGTTAATCCCAGTGGAATTGCTCTATGGCTCAAAGGCAGTATGTAAAGAGTGCTAAAATATCAGTTTCTTTTCAGGATAATACACCCTTTTAAAACCTAGACACATTTTGGTGGAAATTGGCTAACACTCACCAATCCTGTTACCTTTGCTTACTTAGGCAGAGTTAGATTCTACTACCAAGATCCTTTGGGGCTAGGTGCAGCCAGATATCCAGACTGTGGCCAGTGGAATATGGATAAATCTTCTCCTCCACAGGGCAACATGCATGCCCCTGACAAGAGCTGTGCCCACCTCTTCTGGCTGCCAGGCCAGTAAATAGAGTTAAATTCTAGCATAACCTAAGTGATGACTTGCTGAGCCTGGCCAGGAACGAAAGAAACTATACATCTAAAGAATTATTAAAAAACTAACTGCCATGTAATGGCAGGAGCAAGGAAATAAACCCAGGATTAGATTTTGATGGTGCTTGATAAGAGGGCTAGAATATTGGGATAGATAAGCAAGAATTCATTAATTTAGAAACAGACATAGGATTTAATACCTTAACTGGCACCTCCAGGGATGGGGCAAACTTTTTGTTGGGTTGGCTCTTAGAACCACAGGAAAAAAACTAGATAACCTTCAGTAAAGTAGAAATGCCTGTGTTTCTCTGGGAGATGGTAGAAGCAGGAATGAAGAAAGAGGTTGAGGGAAGTGAGCATACTGGAATGATTATATTTCAAAATGCAAGGTGACCCAGGATTATATTCCATAAAAAGGCCCAGGGAACATATCATTCACCAAGGCCATTAAGAAAATACTAGTAAAAAGGTCACCAACATTACTAAGAAATTCAGTAGTAGCTCTTCTTTGTGGCCAATGACAATGAAAGGACAGATAGTCATAGACCAACATTACTAAGAAATTCAGTAGTGGCTCTTCTTTGTGGCCAATGACAATGAAAGGATAGATAATCATAGATTTGGCAACGCAGCAACATTTAACTGCCAGAAGCCAGGAGAGCTACAATTACTATAGTGACTGGTACACATGAACATCCAAGAGGGCTTGACACACAAGGAGTTTTGGAAGTGGTTAAGAGAGCATGGTCCTCCTAGGGGCAGAAGAGAGGGGCAGCCAATCAGGGTGCTGCTCTTTCCCATAGATATTTCATTGCTTTCAAGAAGGGTTTCTAAAAAAAAACATCATTCCAGGTGACTGAAAAGATACAGAGGTTTACTTTCATCAAGCAGGAATTGTCCTTTCTGTGCAGAAGGCACGCTTGCTTTAATGTAGCAATGCTACTCTCTGATATCCCACACACTGGCCTCTTATTCGAAACTGAACATTGTGAACACACACACGTGAACACACACCCACACACACACATGACATATATAACCATTAGATTTTGATGACACTGTGCCAATGGCATGATTCAATCCAAAAGAAAAATGATAGGCAGGAGGTGATTTTCCAGAAAAGATCTCTAGTCTATCTTCATGAGACAGCTGGTGGAAAGGAATGCAGCAGCTACCTGTTAACTATGCTTCTAATACATTTACTAGAAAGTTAGGTTGGTGCAAAAGTAATTGCAGTTTTTGTAGTTATTTTTAATGGCAAAAGCCACAATTACTTTTGCAGCCACCTAATAGTGTATACTGCCTTTCTCAGCAAAAACTGTACTTTCCAGAATCATTGCCGAGAAGATTTATCACTTTGTTTATAAGGTTAAAAATAAGATATAACCATGAGAATAAAAAGGATTAGGAGGTTGAATTTAAAACATTAAAAACAAAAATAAAATAAGAAAAAGAACAGATAAAACAACATAAATCCGGGGAATAAAACTATACTAAAACAATGATAGACCAACATCTACAAATTCTACCAAAAACGCTGTACCTGGTAATTATTAAATAGCATATGATGTTGAGGAATTCAATATCTTGAAAGCAGGACAAATACTATCTGCAAAGAGGAGTAGTTAAAATATTTAAGGTAAACAATTTTGGATGGTAGGGAGAAACAGTTACAAGGAAACCAGCAGAAATGGACTCCAGACCTGTTTTTGAGAGGGTTTGGACTCTCCCGTCTCCTGGACAAATCCAAGAGAAGCCATAACACTGGAGAAGAGCCACAACAAATCCCATTGTGATAGGACTCTCAAGATTCAAAGCACTGGCCAGGCGCGGTGGCTCATGCCTGTAATCCCAGCACTTTGGGAGGCCGAGGTGGGTGGATCACCTGAGGTCAGGAGTTTGAGACCAGCCTGGCCAACATGGTGAAACCCCGTCTCTACTAAAAAATACAAAACATTAGCTGTGCATAGTGAACCGTGCCTGCAATCCCAGCTACTTAGGAGGCTGAGGCAGGAGAATTGTCTGAACCTGGGAGGTGGAGGTTGCAGCGAGCCGAGGTTGCATCGCTCCATTTCAGCCTGGGCAACAAGAGGAAAACTCCGTTTCCTCTGATTCAAAGCACTAATCAGAACAAGCACACCTCATTTAAAAAGGGACACATTCCTAAAAGTTGTATACAGTTTTAATTTTTATTTTTTATTTTAAACACAGAAATTACTTTTTTAGACCTAGCACAATGGGCACTCTATAAAAATTTTGGGATTGACAAAACCATTGATGGAGGAAACCACGGAGGCTTTCCATCCATTACTCTCACATCACTCTATATAATATGTACAATGCCTCTAATCTACAGATGAGACATTTTACGCACAGAGGTATTAAACAACTTGCCCAAAGCCATATATATGTCTGCTGACTCTAAAACCCATTGTTTACAACTTGTGGCTTTGTTTTTTAAAACATCCCTTCCTCTTTAAGTAAAAGAACAAATTTTACCTTACAAACCATCAGACCCTAAATTAATCCACTTGAAAAATAAAATGTTGGTATGGTATTTTGAGTTGCTTTAAAGTGAGACACATTAAGGACAAAGTATTTGAGAACATTTAAAGGTCTTTCAACTTCATTAGGCATTTGAAGTCTGATAGATTTAACATGCCTCTACAAAATGTACAATCTAATCATGTTGAAAGATCAGCCCTATTAATTAGCACAAGAAATAACAGTGCCATTTGTTGCCATTGGAGGAAATGGTTTTGTTATAGATTTCTAAGAGAAATTAGTTAGATTTTACTTTAAAGGCCATAAAATGTTGTTTATATTCTTTTTTCAAATAACGATTCCTGTAATAAGATAACAAAGACATACTGCTTTGTAATTCTTATGAAAATAAATTTGTTAATAATCACTTAAAATAATAGCTCCCCATTTATTTGATAAATATCGATCAGGTAAATGTTCTAGGCACTTTATAAACATCTTATTTAATCCTTGCTACAACTCTTTAAGATAAAATACTATTTTTCACATTTTACAGGTTCATTAAGGCTTAAATAACTAAAATTATATAGTGTGAAAAATACAACCACAGATGCACTTTATTCTAAAGCCCATGCTGTCTCCACTGTGTCCTAATTGGAGCTACTTTAAAAGAAATTATTACTCAGTTACACCTCCAGTTTGAAGGGATATAGTATATGCATGTGTGTGCTTATATATTTATATATAAAATATTTTAAAATTTAGAATGTAAATTTGTTTTAAAATGAAAAACTTCTAAGAAAAAGCTTTGTACATCAAAGACAATAAATACATTCTGCCATTTGAATAAAATCTTTCAGTCTAATGAATCACGGCAATTTTACTCATTTAAAAAGAGAAAGGCAACACAGTGTGCATTGGTCATAAGTTGAAAATATTGCACTGTAAAGTCAAAAAATCATAAATAGAACCATTATAAATTAAAGACCAACTGTACAGAAGTTCTAATCTGCCATTTAACTGACTAGTTGTATAACTAATCTTACGATTTTCACTTCAAGTCTTCAAAGTTTTCCCATACTGATAATCTAGCTTTCACTTCTTTATTTAACAAATACTAAATTCTAGAAACACTGACAGACTCCAAGAAAACAATGATGAAAAACACATTTGTTATGGACTGAATTGTGTCTCCCCTGTCCCCCACCCAAACTAATATGTTGAAATTCTTACTCCCAGTACTTCAGAATGTGACTATATTTAGAGATGGGGTCTCTAAAGAGGAAATCAAGTTAAATGAGGTAATTAGGGTGGGATCTAATGCAATATGACTGGTGACTTTATAAGAAAAGGAGATTAGGACACAGATACAGAAGAAAGACCATGTAACGATACAAGGGGAAGACAGTCATCTGCAAGCCAAGGAGAGAAGTCCTGAAGAGACCAACCTTGCCAACCATTGCCAACCACCTTGATCTTGGACTATTAGCTTCCAGAATTGTGAGAAATGAAATTTCTGCTGTTTAAACAACTTAATTTGTGATATTTATTACAGCAGTTCTAGAAAACTAATACATATTTCATGATTTATTTGTGTTCCCTCACTCATTACCCTAAACATTAATGTAAAAATTCGAAGTTTAAAATTTCTGGAAAAAAAATTATGAAAAGGTTAAATCCCAAGAAATTAAAGAAACCATAAGTATTTTCATTTTGGAACTTTAACTGAAATTAGACTTGTACATCAATAAATTTGAGGGGGGATGAGATAGAGAGACAGAAAAGGCAATTGTTTCCCAAACTGATCTTAACCACTCTCTTTGAAAATGTTTTCCCAAAAGTCTAATAATTCCAGGAATTCACTGAACTTGGAGGCAGCTAGAACAATGGACAGATCATTGACCTTACAGATAGTAAATCTCAGCAGCTAGCTGACTCTGGGCAAGCTATTTAGCATTTTTTAGCCTCGATTGCTAATATGAAAATTAGGAAACTGATAATTTGACTCAAATGAAATAATCCAAATTAAAGTGATTTTTGTACTTGAAAGTACCTTACAATATTTTCATGCGGAATAATTTTCCTGCTCTAGCAATCTAAAAAGTCCTATCAGAAAAGGGTATCAATGAATTTCTAATCTAAACTAGACTATTGCTAAGAGACAACATTAAGTTTACCAGTTCCTGGAAACTATTCATTTTAAAAACACTATAGTCAGTATTCTGGAATTTTCTCAATTCTCCTTGAGTGTTCAAATAATGAGCAGAGACCTTGAGACAAGATTTGGGGTGAGAAAGTAAAAATAAATTCAGACACCAAAAATCTGCCCTGACATTCATCAGGCTGGAATAATAGGCCCAGATAAAACTGGCTGGAAAGTTAAAAGGAAATACTATTTCTCCCAAGGACATGCTGCCGTTATAAAGTATCATCACAACCCCTTTCTTTGAATGCCTACTGCTTTCTTACTGAGAAACTTTGTTCTATAAAATCAAAGACAATCAGAGACTTTGCTTCTGAAATTCTATCAGTAAAAATGAAATATCCCACTCTTGTCTGGAGGTTCTAAGTCACTTTGACACAGAGAAGTAGCCTCTATTTGGGATCCAGGAAATACCTTCAGATAAGGGTTTGGGGACAAATATTCAACATCTATCTTATCTTTATTGCTTCCAAGGAAACAAGTCCATTGCCACATCCACATCTAAACTATTTACACATAGCCTTGCTCCTTCCTTTCGTCTGAGCCTATCAAACCCTAATATATTTAAAGTAGTTCCCATTTTTCATTTCTGACTGTGCTTATTTATGCTTTTCTCTCTCTCTCTCTCTCCTCCTCTTCCTTCCACCCTCTTTGAAATCAAACATGCCAGAAGTTGTTTACCTTAATCTTATAATATAAAACTCAGTCATTATTGATCCTCTTTATTCTATGTTTTGTTTGTTTGATCAATATCTTCTCTGTTACTTCCTTTTTTCCATTGTATTGAATTTATTCTGTCCTTTTTCTAACATCTTAAATTGGATACTTGGCTTACTAATTTTTTCCTTTCCTTTTTCTATTTACTTTCCTTGATTGGAATTTTTGTGCTTCCTGAAACAGAGAATTATGTCTTCCATCAATTCTGGACATTTTTCATCCAGGACTTAAAAATTGCTTCTGCCACATTAACTCTAGTCTCTTCTTCTGGAACTCCAATGGGTCATATCAGCTCTTGTCATTCTAATGTCCACATCTTTTAACTACTCTTTCATGTTTTTCATCTCTTTGTGATAATATCTTTAACTTTATCCTTTATTTCATTAATTTATAATTTTCTTTTGTCTAATCTTCATTTAAACCATCTACTTTTTAGTTATTATAATTTTCCTTTTTAGGAGTCCTATTTTGTGTTTTTTATTTCCTATTCTGCCCCGTCTTTTTAATTGTATCTTATTCCTTTCTTATATTAGTGAGTACATGCTTTATTTAAACATTTTAAATATTATATGAAGTGTTTAGTGATATTTTCTGGTAAGTTTCACTTATAGTGATTTATTTCTCAAATATTTTGTAGTTTTCATTCTCAATTCATGTTTTATTAAAGCTTTTTTTAGGTAACTCCATGAAGCCTGGGTTGAAGCTACATTCAGTGAAAGATGATATGCATTTCTTCTGCCAATCACCCGAGTGCTTTCAAATTGGAACTACCTAAAGTTTTGTTTATGTTTGTTTGTTTGTTTGTTTTCAGTCTAGACTGCTCAGGCTACAAAAATGATGTAAATTTTGGCTGGGCACAGTGGGCCATGCCTGTAATCCCAGCACTTTGGGAGGCTGAGGTGGGTGGATCACCTGAGGTCAGCAGTTTGGAACCAGCCTGACCAACCTGGAGAAACCCTGTCTCTACTAAAAATACAAAATTAGCTGGGCGTGGTGGTGCATGCCTGTAATCCTAACTACTCGGGAGGCTGAGGCAGGAGATTCGCTTGAACCCAGGAGGCAGAGGTTGCACGATGAGCCAAGATCGCACTATTGCACTCCAGCCTGAGCAACAAGAGTGAAACTCCGTTTAAAAAAAAAAAAATGACATAAATTTTAACTTGAAAGTGATATCAGGGTAGCCTTTGTGGTTATCAATTTTCAAAGCAGATAGTTCTATTGTTTTCTACTGAGAGCCCAAGCTAACATACCTTGTTGCCAAGTTGTCTTGCTTATCTTCCTTATTTGACAGGGAGACATTCTTTTTCACCTCTACCCTCAGATTAATCATAATTTCTGGCTTTATGTGGGTTCTCAGAAATATCTTCCCATCTGTATATATACAAGGCTTTTTCTCCTCTACTGCCTGGTCATTAAAACAGGATTATCATAATTAGCAAATGCCCTCTAGATAGCTATGATATCAGCAACCACTTACAATTCTATTTCCAACTTGCCTTCTTTTTTGGCCCCCACAGGTTTCCCTTACTTATTTGTGAGCTCACTTAGGATTTTAAAATATTGTTGTTATTCCATCAAGTATTTGTAAATATCTTATATCAGAGATTTTTTTGGGACATTTTATCTGCAATTTTGCTGGTAATGAAACTCAGTTCACTCTTCAACCTGCTCCAATCCGGGGCTTTTACTCTCATCATTACATTGAAACTATTCACGCAAAGATAAAACTTAGCTATAATTTTCTATGAGTCTCAATTTATTTGGCCTCTCAGAAGTTTTCAGTGGAACTGAATTATCTTTCCTTCTTCTCTCTTCTCCGCTTCCATAACTCTATATTCTTTTTGTTTCCTCCTACCCATCTAGCTTTTTTTCTGCCCCCTTTGCCTGCTCATCCTCCGTATTTCTAAACATTGAAACCGCTCAGAACTTGCTTCTAATCATCTCCTCAATCTACATTCTCATCCTAGGAAATCTTGACCACTTCCATGGCTTTATATTATCTACATGCCAACAACTCTTAAATGTGTATCACCAACCCAAAATTATCCTCTAAATTCCAAATATACATCTCTAACTACCTACGTAACATATCTGCCTGTACATCACACAGGGATCTCAAACTTCATCTTCTAATTTAACCCATATTGGCAAATGACACATCCATCAACCTAGTTTTTCTTCTCAAAAGTCTAGTGGCTAGCCTTGATAACTTCTTCAACTTCTCTGCCACTAACTCACAACCAAACCATTACCAAATTCCATCCATACTACCTAAAAATACATATCTTAATTCTACGCA
Organism: Colobus angolensis palliatus; assembly: GCF_000951035.1. Taxonomy (NCBI): domain Eukaryota; kingdom Metazoa; phylum Chordata; class Mammalia; order Primates; family Cercopithecidae; genus Colobus; species Colobus angolensis. The sequence goes on along the minus strand of NW_012114866.1, from coordinate 4,680,017 downwards.
CTTCTCTCCATCTCCAACAGCAGACCAAGTCACCAACATCCCTTACCCACAATATTGCACCAGATGTAATTGATTTCACTGTTCACTCAGTAACCACCACCCTCCACTCCCAATACACAATATCTATAGTGATTTGAAAATATTAAACTGGCTCATGCCATTCTCTAAACCAAAAAATTTGTGACTTGCTTTATTGTAATATTCACTTTATTGCAGTGGTCTGGAACTGAACTCACAATACCTCCAAGCTTTGTTTATATATGTAACTTCTCATAAGCTTCTTAACTCTTCTCAGACTCAAATTTCTACATTTATTAAATAAGGATAGTAAAAATACCTAATCAGAATTATTGTGACAATTAAATTAGATAATTTAGATAATTTGTATATAGTACCTAGCACAGTACCTAGCCCATAGTAAGCCCCCAATACTTTTAGTGCAACAGGGTCTCGCTATGTTGCCAAGGCTGGTTTTGAACTTTTGGCCTCAAGCAATCCTCCTGCCTCAGCCTCTCAAAGTGCTATGATTAGTCTGAGGCAGCATGCCCAGCCCCATTTTTAATTTTGTTTATTTTTATATTGCTTTGTCATGGAAATTAAGAACAGTTGGTCTTAATTCCTTTTATATCCTATAAATTCACTCCAGGCTTTTGCATGTTGAATAACTGAAATTTCTTTTTTTTAAATTCAATATAATACTGTATTTTCTAACATATTAAATGAGAGCCAAGAAAATATCAAATTAACTTTAAAAGCAAATCTTTACCTTTAAAGAAAAAATACAAACTGTGGTATTTTTATAAAAGATTATATTTTACATAATATAAATAAAATCACTAATGCATCTATGCTTGGTTTCCTTAAACTACAATGAACCACAGAATGTGTGGAAAATAGTTTAGTTTCTGATGAAAAATAAATATCTTGGAAAAAACAAGTAGTTTTCTTTTTTTTAACTGTCTATGCACAGGCACTGACATAACCAAGCTTTAATGGCCACCACTTCCTTTTCCTTGTTCAAAGCAGCCGTTTCCATAGCTCCCCCTTCTACATTCTCACTGGCATCCCCCAGATCCTCTCTAGCCTCCACCAGACCTTCTGTAATCTCCCCCAGAGCTACTGTTATAGCCACCTCAGTTATGTCCTCTATAATCTCCACCACCATCTCCACCATATCCCTCCTGATAGGGTGGAGTAGTGCCACCATAGCCTCCACTACTATAGCCTCCATTGCTATAGCCACTGCCATAGCCTCCAACACCATAATTAGAATGTATCCTTCTATATCTACTTCCATTGTCATATCAGGCCATCTTGGGAGGATGTGGACCATCTCCATACTGTGTATGGAGATGACAACAGCAGTTAAGGGCATAGAGATTTGGTGGATCATGTTCAGCATATAAATTTAAGGGGTCCAACTGGCTGAAGATATTAGGTTGTTTCATTACTTCAACAACCAGAGAGACTCCAAGGTTTCCTGGAAAGCAGTGATGCAGCCAGCTGCTTCATGGGATATTTGCAGTTTAATTCAGTCATTTACAAGAACAATATGCCTATCACATTATACTTTCTTGGAGGCAAAGAGAAGCAACTTCAAGGGGGTGACTAAGGTCATGCCTTTAGCAGAGACGGCTCAGATTCAAGTACACCCGAGCAGAGACAGTGTTTGAACCTGAGCCATCTCTGCTAAAGGCATGGCCTTAGTCACCCCCTGCTTTTCACCAAATACAAAGAAAGGAGAGGAGCACTTCATATCTTGCTACTAAAAAAACAATTAACAGACAATTTGTGGATAAGTGCATTATGCCTTTCATGGTAAGAATATTTCTCTTTTCCTTCTGAGAGCATCACTTGGGTATACACCAAAGGCCAAGAGGGAGATAACAACATCCAAATTATTATCTGGTCCAGCGTTAGTAAACACTTGTGTCAATAATCTTCTGGAAATCCAGAATTAATAAGAATCCCTTTGAGCTAAACTTTGGCTTCATAAATCATTCTTAGTGTAGCCATATTGAATCTTTCTGCTCACAAAATTGAATCTCGGCTTCTTCTCTACCCATTCTAGAATCATTCCAGGATTGGAACACTAAAACCAATCAGAAAATTGGTTTCCAGCAAAATTTCAATGTATATATTCCATTTTCCTTCACCAATGAAAGCAGGTAGCAGCAGAAATGGTATAGAAAGGATCTCTCTCATAAAAAATACACCCCATTATTGTCATTTTGCCAAGATGAGGCTCAATGGAGAGTTTAGTCAGGACCTATCCTAGAGAATTAAACTTATCATTGCCATCTAATGCATTAAGCTCTCTAAGAGTGTGCTCTGCCTAAACCACAGGATCCAAAGGTGGAGGTCCTTGGATTGCCTTGGCCAGAAATTAGCCAAATTCTCCCAGACACAGGAGTTTCATACTTGACGTAATCACTCCTCGCTTTTCTCTTTTTTTAATTTTATTTGGGTTTAGGAGTACATGCACAGAATTGTTGTATAGGTAAACTGTGTCACAGGGGTTTGGTGTACAGATTATTTAGTCACCCAGGTAAGCACAGTACCCAATAGGTATTTTTGCATGCTCTCCTTCCTCCCACCCTCCACCCTTAAGGAGGCCCTGGTGTCTGTTGTTCCCCTTTGTGTTCATGTGTTTTCATTGCTTATCTCTGACTTATAAGTAAGAACATATGGTATTTGGTTTTCTGTTCACAGGATAATGGTCTCTAGCTCCATTCATGTTGCTGCAAAGGGCATGATCTCATTCTTTTTTACGGTTGCATGGTACTCCATGGCATATATATATATATACCACATTTTCTTTATCTAGTATACCACTGATGGATATTTAGGCTGATTCCATGTCTTTGCTATTGTGAATAGAGCTGCAATAAACATACATATGCATGTGTCTTTATGGTATGATGATTTTTATTACTTAGGGTATATACCCAATAATGAGATTGCAGGATCAAATGGTAATTCTGTTTCAAGTTCTTTGAGAAATCATCACACTGCTTTCTACAATAGCTGAACTAATTTATACTCCCACCATTAGTGTATAAGCATTCCCCTTTCTCCTCAGCCTCACCATGACCTGTTTTTTTTTTTTTTTTTGACTTTTTAGTAATGGCCAGTCTCACTGGCATGAAATGGTATCTCATTGTGGTTTGGATTTGCATTTCTCTAATAATTAGTGATGTTGAGCATTTCTTCATATTCTTGTTGACCACATGTATGTCTTTTGACATGTATGTCCTTTGCCCACTTTTTAATAGTATTGTTTGGTTTTTTGCTTGTAAATTTGATTACGTTCTGTATCAATTTTGCATGTTGCACCTTTGTCAGATACATAGTTTGCAAATATTTTCTCCCATTCTGTAGGTTGTATCTTTATTGATATTACAGTTTCTTGTGCTGTGCAAAAGCTGTTTAGTTTAATTAGATCCAATGTGTTAATTTTTGTTTTTGTTGCAATGGCTTTTGGCATCATTGTCATGAAATCTTTGCCAGGTCCTATGTCCCAGAATGGTATTTCCTAGGTTTTCTTCCAGAGTTTTTATAGTTTTAGGTTTTACATTTAAGTCTTTAATCCATCTTGATTTGATTTTTGTATGTGGTGTAAGAGAAGGGTCCAGTTTCAATCTTCTGAATATTGCTAGCCAGTTATCCCACCAGTATTTATTGAATAGGGAGTCCTTTCTCCATTGTTTGTTTTTGTTAGTTTTGCTGAAGATCAGATAGTTTTATGTGTGTAGTTTTACTTCTGGGCCTCGATTCTGTTTCATTAGTCTATGTGTCTGTTTGTATCAGTGTTTTCGTTACTACAGCCTTGTAATATAGTTTGAAATCAGGTAACATGATACCTCCAGCTTTGTTCTTTTTGCTTACAATTGTCTGGGATATTTGGATTCTTTTATGGCTCTACATAAATTTTAGAATAGTTTTTTTCTAATTCTGTGAAGAATATCATTGGTAGTTTGATAAGATTAGCATTAAATCTGTAAATTACTTTGGGCAATATGGTCATTTTTATAATACTAATTCTTCCTATCCATGAACATGGAATGTTTCCCCATTTGTGTATGTCATCTCTGATTTCTTGGAGTAGTGTTTTGTAATTGTCATTGCAGAGACTTTACACCTCCTTAGTTAGCTACATTCCTAGGTATTTTATTCTATTTTTGGCAATTGTAAAAGGGATTATGTTCCTGATTTGGCTCTCCACTTACATGTTGTTTGTATATAGGAATGCTACTAATTTTTGTACATTGACTTTGTATCCCAAAACTTTGCTGAAGTTGTTTATCAGATCAAGAAGCTTTTAGGCAGAGACTGTAGTGTTTGCTAGGTATCGAATCATGTCGTCTGCAAGCAGGGATAATTTGACTTCCTCTTTTCCTATTTGGATGCCTTTTATTTCTTTCTCTTGCCTGACTGCTTGGGCAAGGACTACCAGTACTATGCTTGATAAGAGTGGTGAGAGAGGGTATACTGGTCTCATTCTGGTTATCAAAGGGACCGCTTCCAGCTTTTGCCTATTCAGTATGATGTAGGCTGTGGGTTTGTCATAGAGGGCTCTTATTATTTTGAAGCATGTTCCTTCAGTGTCCAGTTTCTTGAGGGTTTTTACATAAAGGGATGTTAAATTTTATTGAAAGCTTTTTTGCATCTATTAAGATAATCATGTGGTTTTTGTTTATAGTTCTGTTTATGTGTTGAGTCACATTTATTGATTTGCATATGTTGAGCCAAGCTTGCATCCCAGGGATGAAGCCTACTTGGTTATGGTGGATTAGATTTTTGATGTGCTGCTGAATTCAGTTTGCTACTATTTTGTTGAGGATTTTTGCATCTATTTTCATGAAGGATGTTGGCCTTTTTGTTGTGTCTCTGCCAGATTTTGGTATCAGGATGATGCTGGTCTCATAGAATAAGGTACAGAGAAGCCCTGCTCCTTGATTTTTTGGATTAGTTTCAGTAGGAGTGGTACTAGCTCTTATTTATACATCTAGTTGAATTCAACTGTGAATCTGTCTGGTCCTGGGCTTTTTATGATTGGTAGGATTTTTATTACTGATTCAATTTTAGAATTCACTATTAGTCTGTTCAGGGATTCCTGGTTCACTCTTGGGAGGTTGTATGTGTCTAGAAATTTATCCATTTCTTCTAGGTTTTCTGCTTTGTGTGCATAGAGGTGTTCATAGTAGTTCTGATGGTTATTTGTATTTCTGTGGGTTTGGTGGTAATGTCCCCTTTGTCATTTCTGATTGTGTTTATTTGGATTTTCTCTATTTTCTTATTAGTCTAGCTAGCAGTCTATCTATCTTATTTATTCTTTAAAAAAACAAACTGCTGGATTTATTGATCTTTTGTATGATGTTTTCTCATCTCAGATTCCTTCAGTTCAGCTCTAATTTTGGTTATTTTTTGTCTTCTGCTAGCTTTGAGATTGGTTTGCTCTTGTGTCGCTAGTTTCTCTAGGTGTGATGTTAGGTTGTTAATTTTAGATCTTTCAAACTTTTCGATGTGGGCATTTAGTGCTATAAACTTCCCTCTTAACACTGCCTTAGTTGTGTCCCAGAGATTCTTGTACATTCTATCTTTGTTTTCATTTGGTCAAAGAATTTCTTGATTTCTGCCATAGTTTCCCTATTTATCCAAAAATCATTCAAGAGTAGCTTGTTTCATTTCCATGTAATTTTATGGTTTTGAGCCATTTTCTTGGTATTGGTTTCTATTTTATTGTACTGTGATCTGAGAGTGTGGTTGATATGATATCAATTGTTTTGAATTTGCCAAGGATTATGTCTGATTGTGTGGTCCACTTTATAGTTGTGCCATAGGGTGATGAGAAGAATGTTTTAGAACAGAGAGTACTGCAGGGTTTTATTAGGCTCATTTGGTTAATGTTGAGTTCAGGTCATGAATCTCTGTTAATTTTTTGCCTCAGTGATATCTCTAAAACTGTCAGTGAGGTGTTTAAGTCCCATACTCTAATTGTGTGGGAATCTAGGTCTCTTCATAGGTCTCTGAGAACTTGCTTTATGAATCCAGGCACTACTGTGTTAGGTGCATACATATTTAGGATACTTAAGTCTTCTAGTTGAATTAAAACCTTTACCATTATGTGATGCCCTTCTTTGTCTTTTTTAATCTTTGTTGGGTTTAAAGTCTCTTTTGTCTGAAATTAGGACAGCAACCCCTGCTTTTTCCAGTTTTCCATTTGCTTGGTAGGTTTTTCTGCATCCCTTTGTTTTGGGCCTATGAATGTTGCTGCATGTGAGATGGGTCTCTTGAAGACAGCATACCATTTGGTCTTGCTTCCTTATCCAGCTTGCCACTCTGTGCCTTTTAACTGGGGGCATTTAGCCCGTTTATATTCAAGGCTAATATTGATATACACAGATTTGATTCTGTCATCATATTGTTAGCTGGTTATTATGCAGACTAGGTTGTGTTGTTGCTTTATAGTGTCACTGGTCTATATACTTAAGTATGTTTTTGTAGTGGCTGGTAATGGTCTTCCCTTTCCATATTTAGCATTCCTTTCAGGACCTATTGTAAAGCAGCAAGTCTGGTGGTAATGAATTCTCTCATTTGCTTGTCTGAAAGGGATTTTATTTCTCTCTCATTATGAAACTTAGTTTGTCTGGATATAAAATTCTGAGTTGAAAATTCTTTTCCTTAAGAATGCTTAATATAGGCCCTCAATGTTCTCTGGCTTGTAGGGTTTCTGCTGAAAGGTCCACTGTTGGCCTGATGGGGTTTCCTTTCTAGATGAACTGTCCCTTCTCTCTAGCTGCCTTTAACACTTTTTCTTTCATTTCAATTTTGAAGAATCTGATGATTATGTGTCTTGGGGATGGTCTTCTTTTTAGTATCTTGTTGAAGGTCTCTGGATTTCCTGAATTTGAATGTTGACATCTTTAGTGAGGTTGGGGAAGCTTTCATATATGACATTCTAAAATACGTTTTCCAAGTTGCTTGCTTTCTCTCCATCTCTTTGAGGGACACCAGTGAGTCATAGATTTGGTCTCTTTACATAATCCCATATTTCTGGGAGGTTTTATTCACTCTTTTTTATTCTTTTTTCTTCATTTTTGTCTGACAATTATTTCGACAAGCCAGTCTCTAAGCTTTGAGATGTATTCCTCCAACTGGCCTATTCTGCTGTTAACCCTTGTGATTGCATTACAAAATTCTTGCAGTGTGTTTTTCAGCTCTATCAAATCTGTTTGGTTATTCCTTATAATGGTCATTTGTATCTATCAGTTTCTGTATTTTTTTAATGATCTTTAGCTTTCTTGCACCGGGCTTTGACATTGTTTTGAATCTCAATGATCTTCATTCCTATCCATATTCTGAATTCTATTTCTGCCATTTCAGCCATTTCAGTCTGGTTAAGAATACTTGCTGGGGCCAGGTGTGGTGGCTCACGCTTGTAATCACAGCACTTTGGGAGGCCAAGGCAGGTGGATCATGAGGTCAGGAGATCGAGACCATCCTGGCTAACATGGTGAAACCCTGTCTCTACTAAAAATACAAAAAAATTAGCCAGGCATGGCAGTGTGCACCTGTAGTCCCAGTTGCTGGGGAGGCTGAGACAGCAGAATGGCATGAACCCAGGAGGCGGAGCTTGCAGTGAGTCAAGATCACACCATGGCACTCCAGCCTAGATGACGGAGCAAGACTCCATCTCAAAAAGAAAGAAAGAAAGAAAAAAGAATACTTGCTGAGGAACTAGTGAGGTCATTTGGAGACACTGGCTTTTTGAGTTGCCAGAGTTCTTGCACTGGTTCTTTTTCATCTGTGTTGGCTTGTGTTCTGTTAACTGAAGTGTAGTTTCAGTACAGTTAGTATACTTCTTTTCTGGGTGTTTTCAGAGGGCTGAGGCTTTGTGCAAGGTCTTTATTTGTAGGTGAATTCTTTACCTTGGTTTCAAATATTAGTAAAGTATTGTTGGTGTTGAATTTTGGGCTGTGATCCAGCAGGTGGCACTTACACATAGTGGCCAGTAGGTAGTCTCTTGATCAATACTGTGGCTCCTCTGTGTTTCCTCATGATTGTAGCCATGCTTCTCAGTGCTCTGAAAGTATGGGTTCCTCTCCCACTTGAGTGCTGACTGCAACTCTTGGCTTGGGACTCTTGGGCAGCAGGGGAAGGGACCTCAGCAGTGGTTATGGCAGAGGGCCTTTCACTTGTCTCTTAGGGTTCCAACCCAGAGAGATGTGGAGCCACTATTAATCACTGCAATTGGCTCTGGATGGGGCACCTGTGCTTTGGGCTTAAGCTAAGGAGGCCCACCTGGTGATGAGAGGGTGTCAAGGATGGGTAACAGGTAGACAGACTGGCCTCTTCTCCCTAGGGCAACAGCAGCTTGCTGGAGGTGTGGTTAAAGCACTCAAGGTCTTTGCTCCTTTTCCAGTTCAAGGACAGCAAGGTCAGTACCATTGCAGTGGCAGTAGCAGAGGGGCTTTTGGTTGACTTTTGGGAGCTCCACCTCAGAAAAATGTAGAGCCATTGCTACTGGGAAAGTTCAGCCAGGAGGTGAGGCAGTTGTTTTGCTGGCTCCACTTGTTGAGGAGTGTAGGGGCAGGCACTCACGGCTCTTCTCTATATGGTGACTGTGGTGTGTTGGAAGCTCAGGCGAAGCCCTCAGGCTCTTGGTTTCTTCCCCAGACCAAGGGTACCAGGGGCAGAACCATTGCTGTGGCAGTGACAGAAGGTCTGCCAGTTGTCTCAGGGAGCCCCACCCCAGGGAAACTCAGAGACATTACCAGGGGGTATGCTTAGCTGTGGGTGGGGTGGCTGTTCTGTGGTGCAAAGCCAGGACCCTGCCTGGTTAAGAGTGAGGGGTGGCAGCTCCCAGATGACTCCTCTCCATATAGTGGCTGTGGTGTGCTGGAGATGCCTGTGTAGTGACTGGCCCTTTGTTTCTTTCACACCCAAGAGTGGTTAGGTTAGTACCACTGCAGCTCCAATTCCAGAGGGGTTGTGGACTGTCTCTGGGATTTCCTCCTTAGAGAAATGCTGGACCACCTCCATCTGAAATGTTCAGGTTGAGGCAAGTTAGCTGTGCTGGAATCCCAGGCTGAAAGACCTTGCCTAGTAAGAAGCAAGTAAGGTCCAGGACCCATGTGGAGAACACTCTGGCCAGTTTTCCATGGGATGGCTGTGCTGTACAGGGGATCTGCACTACTCCCTAAACACTAAGTGCTCTCCAGAGCCTGAAGGCTATAGTGGCAAGGGATGACAGACAACAAAGGTAACTAGCCTCTCTTTCTGGGAGCTCCATCCCAGGGAAGTGCAGAGCTGCTACCAGCCCAAGAGCCCAGACAGGGGGTGGCTGGAGACCCACGCCAGAGGGCCTCATCCTGTGAAATGCGGTGGAGGTGAGGCCTGGAGTCCATTGCTGCTCAGCCCTCTGGATTCAGCCACTTTCCTAGGGGAATGAAGGAGAACCTGACCTCTCCTACTGCTGGAGCTCCAGTCACTAATGCTGGTATGCCTGGGAATTCATGGCTCACAGGATTCCATGTGTGCCAGAGCAGCAGCTTTGCCCAGACTCCACATAGCTCTCCATGTCAGTCTGGAAGCCCTGGTAGGGTAAACTTATGCATGGATCACCTGAGCCCAGGGTTACAAAGGTCCATGGCAGAACTGTGGGTCCCTGGGGACTCTCATTCACTCACCATTTCCTGGCAGTGAGGGAGCCTCCTCTGGCACTATGCCACCCCTGGGTAGGCAGCTGTTCTGTCTTATTTTTCTCCATTCTCCATGGGTCAAGTTGTTTCCTTGATGAACCCACCTAGATGATCTGGTTGAAGATACAGTAGTTAATCACCACTTTCTTCTCTCTGTGAGAGCGGTGCACGCTACCCACTTATCATCGGCCATCTTGGCCTCTCCCATAATCACCCGTTACTTTTCAATATTTTCATCAATTTGCCTTGTCTCTAGTCCAATTTCTTCACAATTGTTCTCCACTGAAGGATCCTGAAGAGAAGCTCTAGTTCCCTGCTCTTTGTAGAGCAAGTTCCTGCTTCAAAAAACTAAGAGCAAAGTTAGACATCTTATAATTTATGTATATTTGTGAGGTTTATCGTTTGTCGTTGATGCTGTTGGTAAGGTTTTATTTGGAATGAGGGTTGAGGTTTTGTATTTTCATTTGTTTTGCCTTTTGGCTTTTTTGTTGGTTTGATTTGTGGTGGTGCTCATTTATTGGCCTTCACTAGAAAATGAAGACTAATTTTTCAAAGAACCACTGTAAATATATGTTTTCATTTAAAAGTTTCTATTCTTAAACTTTACTATTCATACAGAAACAGCAATCATTTTAATTGGACTTGAGTTCCTATGGAAGTTATACACACTAGGGAATCCAGCGTATAAAGATAAAAAGGCTGTAGAGTACATATATATTAATATCATTTCTTCCTACTTAATGTAAAACACTCTTCTCATCACTTTTCCTCTCTTGGTTTCCTTTTTCAGCCTCAAGTTTATTATATACTTCATTTGAATGTGTCAGGATGCTTGCCAAAATGAATAGAAGAGAGAAAAGAATATAGTTGAGGAGGAAAATAGATGTCTCTCTTCTTTCAGGTGTATTGACAATTCTGACAAAACTAATTTTTACAAGGAAAGAGAACACAAGAAAACTGACATTTGGGCAAAAAATAGTTTTGCAGTTTCCTGGGTGATCACTATCATACTTGAGTCTGACTATGCTGCCATGATTGGAGTATATACCATAGCAATACTGAGAGTGAGAGAAGTCCTTGAGTATCTGTGACTGAAGAGGCAGTGATGGGAGGTACTCATTCATTTTTTTTTTTTTTTTAGCAGTTTTAATGTGTTTACTTAGGCTGACGGAATACTCCTGGATCTTTATCTTTGTTATCTCTACTACCTTCACTTCTCCAAGCCACATGCAACAGCAAAAAGGTGATGGAAACTGACAAAGGGAGACATCAATCTAGCATGTAGTGAAGTCCCTATTATGGACTGAATGTTGAAACCTTAACTCACAGTGTGGCTATATTTGGAGATAAAACCGCTAAGGAAGTCATTAAGGTTAAATGAGGTCAGAAAGGTGGGTCCTTGTTCTGTTAAAATCAATGCCCTTATAAGAAGGTTCACAAACAAGCTGTATCTCTCTTCACACATGCAGAAAGAAGTCATATGAGTAGACAGCAAGAAGGCATCCATCTGCCCAAGGGGAGATCCTTCACAAGACACCAACCATACTGGAACCTTGATCATGGAATTTCAGTGTCCAGAACTGAGAGAAAATAAACGGTTGTGTAAACTACCCAGTGTATGGTATTTTGTTATGATAGCCCCAATATACTCCCTAAGATGAGGAATCTTTTTTATTTTTCTTTGTAGCACCAGGAGTATCAAGTTTGGATACATTATGTCTTTTATGGGTCCCATGCTAAATTAATTACTCAATAATTACTGCAAAATGGTTAAAAATGAAAGTTCAGTCAGAGGAAAAATAGGCAATACTGTATTTTTCTTGAATATTTCTCAGAATTTTGAAATATCCTTAGCAGATAATATCTATGAAAATATAAAGCATCAAAATATTCACAATAGGTTAGTATACTGCATGAGAAGAAGAAGAAACAAAAGGAAGATAATAGAAATAAGAAATGTGTAGAATGAATTAACAAAAAAACTTTGGCTGGGTGCAGTGGCCCATGCCTGTAATCCCAGGTCTTTGGGAGCCCAAGAATGGAGAATTGCTTGAGGCCAGGAGTTTGAGACCAATCTGGGATACATAGTGAAACACCCATCTGTACACAAAAAGTTTTTAAAAATTAGGCAGGCATGGTTGTGTTCATCTATAATCCCAGCTACTTCAGAGGCTGAGGCAGGAGCATCACTTGAGCCCGGGAGTTCAAAGCTGCAGTGAGCTATAATCATGCCACTGCATTCTAGCCTGAACAATGGAGAAAGACCCTGTTTAAAAATTTTTTAAAAATTCATCAGATATTCGTATTGAGTACATGAGAGACAACTGTGTCAAGGACTGAATGTGACAAAGGAGATCATTTATATTAATGGCAGATATCACTACCTTTGTAGATAGTTACTACACAGTAAGCACTATATTATCAATTTAATATACAATACTATTTAATATATATTATGCACCATATATACATACATGTACACACACACACAGAGAGAAACTGAAAGGGGAGAAGTGTAGGTTGTATCATATACAAGGTGCTATATCATTTGCCAGATATACAGTGATAAATAATCCCTTTCTATCTGAAACTTACGGTTTAGTTTCCAACACTATATCATGGTACAGAATCTTGTGCTTATACATATTCTTCTAAAATATTCTATGCATTTTGTAATCACCAGACGGATTCTTCCTGCCTGATGTACAGACAGAATCAATCCGCTGAGACCACAGCATTGCATGAGAGAAAGAGTTTAATTGCTATGAGACCAGCCCTCACAGAAGAACTGGGGTTACCACTCAGATCAGTCTCCCTGAAGGCTTGGAGGTTATGGTTTTTATGGACAACTTGGTGGGCATGGGGCTAAGGAATGGATGCTGCTGATTGTTGGGAATGAAATCATAATGGTGTAGAAAATGCTCCTTGTGAGTTTAGTCCACCTCTGGGTGGAACCACAGGATCAGCCGAGTTATGAGTCACAAGTTCGGGTGGCATCAGTCTAAAAGATATCTCAAAAAAACAATCTTAGGTTCTATAACAGAAAAGTTATCTATAGGAACAACTGGAATAGTCACAATTCTTGTGACCTCTGGTCACATGACCCCTGAGCAGTAAAGGATTATAGAAACTATTTCTATTTTAGCGGAATTCAGGCCCTTTTCATAATCCTAATCTTGTTGCCTTTCATTAGATTTTTACAAAGGCAGTTTAGTTTGGGAAAGGACTATTATCGTCTTTGCTTTCTGGTAAAGCTACAAACTAGATTCCTCCAAAAATTAAGTTGGCCTACACCCAGGAATAACCAAGGACAGCTTGGAGGTCAGAAGCATGATGGAGGACGGGCGCAGTAGCTCACATCTGTAATCTCAGCACTTTGGGAGGCTGAGGCAGGTGAATCACAAGCTCAGGAATTTGAGACCAGCATGGCCAACATGGTGAAATCCCATCTCTACTGAAAATACAAAAAATTAGCTGGACACGGTGGCAGGCACCTGTAATCCCAGCTACTCAAGAGGCTGAGGCAGGAGAATCACTGGAACCTAGGAGGCGGAGGTTGTAGAGAGCCAAGATTGTGCCACTGTACTCCAGCCCGGGCAACAATGCGGGACTCCATCTCAAACAAAAAAAAAGAAAAAAAGAAGAAGCAAGATGGAGTCCACTAAATGAGTTTTTTATTTATTTTTTTTTTTGAAACAGGGTCTTTCTCTGCCACCCAGGGTTAAGTGTAGTGGCACAATCATAGCTCACTGCAATCTTAAACTCCTGGGCTCAAGCAAACTTTCCACCTCAGCCTCCTAAGTAGCTATGACTACTTCATAGCCACCACATCTGGCTAATTTTTTTTAATATTGATAGAGATGGAGTCTCACCACATTGCCTAAGTTGGTCTTCAATTTGTGGGCTCAAGCAATCCTTCCACCTTGGCCTCCCCAAGTGCTGGGATTACAAGCATAAGCTACTGTTCCCTGCCTGTCAGATTTCTGTCATAATCTTGCCAAGGTGGTTTCACTCTTTTCTTTATTACTCCATTCAATATATGTGTTTTGAGTACACATACTCTTTTCCCCCAATAAATGGAACCTAGATTCTTCCAATCAGGCAAGTCAAGAACCATGAAAGTATTATCACTCTTCTATTTCTCTCACATCCAATCCATCAGCAAGTCCTATCAGCTCCTCATTCTAAATATAGTTCAAATATGACTGCTTCTTACCACCTTTATCACCTTGGTCAAAGGAGCTATCATCTCTCACTTGAGTGATTTCACAAGCCACTTTATTGGTCTCCTTGCTCCTACTCTTTCCAACTCTGGTCCCTTGTCATGCAAATAAAATCAATCAGATATCAGGCTTTCTGCAACAGTATTTATTGAGAGAATTGCATAGCAAAACAAATAGGAGCATATGTGTAAGTTCACCTTTGCCCACTGAATTCTGTGGATCTAATGGGACTGAACATCAAACTCCAGCCATTGGATTGTAGGGCTTTTAAGCTACCTAATGAGGGAAGCACCAAATTGTACTCTGGTATGATCACAGAGGTATCCAACTGTAGTAATTGTGTCGTGGCTGAAATTGGTCTTCAATCCTCTTCCACCACCTTGGCATTCTTCAGTTAGGGGAACAGCAGCCTTTCACCTGGTGTGGTCAGGGGATTCGTATACCAGGTTTGGAGTTCTTATTTATGATGTGACAGACCAGTGACCTACTTCGCCATTTCAGCATCCTGTCAGAGTTGATTGCCTTAAATATTTGGTTTTCCATGGAGCTCTAAAAGAAGACAATTTCTTGTCTAGGAGGCCAGTTGAAGGAAATCAGTATTGAATACAATGATCCTGCCAGCTATCCATCTAAATAACTTAACACAAGCAGTAAATATGAACCACCTAAATCAAAACACAAATAATGCCCTTCCTCTATTCCAAGGCCTCCAGTAGTTTCCCATTTCACTTAGAGTAAAATCCAAAGCCCTTACTTTAGCCTACAAGGCTCTACAAGATCTGCCTACCCTTCTACTTCCTCTTCATTCTTACTATTATCCCCATCACTCACTCCCATCCATCCACACTGTCCCTCTAACAATCTCACCAAGCTTTTGCATTTGCTGTTCCTTCTGCCTAGAATATTTTCTCCCTAGATACCAATAATGTTAAAAAAAAAAAAAAAAGTAACTTTGGTAAGAAATCACAAAGGCATGAAAACCAAATTAATCTATCCTTTTTTTTAATAACAATCTTCCCAATCATTTAACATGAAAAACAAAAATACCCTGGCCCATTGATATCACTAGGACACTCAGAAGAAGCCAAAGCAAAATAATTTTGGCTGAAAATTTTTATAAGCTAGGCCACATGGGATTTGCACAGTTGGGGTAGGGGTGAGAAGAAGAAGAGTTCCACCGAAGATATTATAGTGAGTAAATTAAAATTTTTGGCCAGTCATGGTGGGTCATGGCTGTAATCTCAGCACTTTGGGAGGCTGAGGCAGGTGGATCACCTGAGATCAGGAGTTCGAGACCAGCCTGGCCAACATGGTGAAACCCCATTTCCACTAAAAATATAAAAGTTAGCCAGGCATGGTGGTGCATTCTCCAGCTACTCAGGGGGCTGAGGCTAAGGCTGAGGCATGAGAATCTCTTCAACCTTGGAGATGGAAGTTGCAGTGAGCCGAAATCATGCCACAGCACTCCAGCCTGGGTGACACACTGAGACTGTCTCAACCAAAAAAAAAAAAAAGAATATTTTCATGTTACTATATGGTTCTGGCTTTCTGAGCAAATTTTACCAGAAGCTAAATTAGAGGCCAAGCCTTGGAAGTTACATGATGACAGAATAGACAGTTAGAGAACTTTTTAGAGATATACCTTCCTGGATGTTTACATTTCAAAGGAGGATGAGACACGGAGACATTCAGGCATTGTAAATCCAGAAGCAACTGTCTTATTTTCTGCCTAGAAACACTTATTTACATTCCAAAGTGTAGGAACCCAGGACTCTTTCTTTTCTCTTCCCCTTCTTATTTACATTTGAAAGATTAGGTTTCTCTCACTCTAAGGAGGGGAGGATGGCAGATGTTTAAACTATCCTATATAAACTGTCAGAATCATAATATCAGAGTTCCTTTTCTGCAGTACAGATCCTGGTACATGTAGAGTGCCTTACACTCTCATCATATTGTGCCAGAGGGTGAAAAAATTGGGCAAGAACAACCAGTGCAGTTATTGATGTAAGAAATAATACCTTTGATCTCTGCTTCAGAAACTTCACATTTATATTCAAGTTAAGATATATAAACATAGATTTTTTAGACTTATTTTAAAATCTAAACTCACAAAACACACAAGAAAATAATACCCCATGAAAAATAGCAGACCTATTAAAGGGAACGATGAGCAGCCCAGGAACTTGAAAAAAGAGAACAATCTGAAAAGGACTGTAACATGATGGTATTTAAATGTTTTTAAAAGATAAAAGGAGGCATAAAATGTGTAAGGAACAAGACAGCATGAAGGAAAAATAGACAAATTTAAATAGAATCAAAAATAAATTCTTGATTTGAAATTAATAGACTCAGTGGCTTGAGTTTCAAAGCTGTTTAGACAACCCTAAAGAGAAACAACTAGTATAAGATTTTCATGCAGAATACAATACAAAGAGATAGAGATGAAAAAGCCCAAAGAAAGGTTAAGAGATACAGAAGTGAGAATGATCAAGTACAACATACTTGTAAGAGCAGTCCCAGAAAGCAGATAGCAACAATATGAGAGAAGCAATAATCAATGAGCTAAAGGAAGAAAACTTTCACTACAGTAACTGATAAAAATACATGATTTTTTTCATGTTGAGTAGCACATCAAATTAAAAATAAATAGATAAATCCTAGACACCAATGACAAAGAATTATATAAGCAACCTTAGATTTAAAAAAAAAAAACCCACAATGAACCACAATATGACTATTAGATAATAACAGAATAATATCTACAAAATTGATCACAGCAGGAGGCAGACAAATTCCTAGGCAGACAAGGGTGGGTCACTGGTGAAACTCAACCTTCAAACCAAAGACAAATTAAAGCCTGAAAACCAAGTTGCCAGTCTGGGTAAAGTCCCTGATCAGGGTGAGAATTTCCCTGATGCCTTTTAGCCAATCAAATGGTGCTTTTTCCAGTGCTGCTCATGAACCAATAGGCACACACGCCCCATCCTGAGCTCATAAAAACCTCAGACTCAGCCACATGCTTGGACTACCCACCTTCAGGTAAGGGCTACCCACCTCAGGTCCCCTCTCAACTGAGAGCTGTTCTTTTATTTTTTATTTCATTTTATTTATTTATTTTTTTTTTGAGACAGAGTCTCACTCTGTCGCCAGGCTGGAGTGCAGTGGCATGATCTCAGCTCACTGCAATCTCCACCTCCCAGGTTCAAGTAATTCTCCTGTCTCAGCCTCCCAAGTAGCTGGGACTACAGGCACACCACCATGCCCAGCTAATTTTTGTATTTTTAGTATAGACAGGGTTTTGGCCGGGTGCGGTGGCTCAAGCCTGTAATCCTAGCACTTTGGGAGGCCGAGACGGGCGGATCACAAGGTCAGGAGATCGAGACCATCCTGGCTAACACGGTGAAACCCCATCTCTACTAAAAAAAAAAATACAAAAAACTAGCCGGGCGAGGCGGCGGGCGCCTGTAGTCCCAGCTACTCGGGAGGCTGAGGCAGGAGAATGGCGGGAACCCGGGAGGCGGAGCTTGCAGTGAGCTGAGATCCGGCCACTGCACTCCAGCGCGGGCGACAGAGCGAGACTCCGTCTCAAAAAAAAAAAAAAAAAAGAAAAGAAAAAGAAAAAGTATTGACTATAAATGTAAATTTTTAATATAACGACTACTTTTAAAAGGTTTAAAAATTAAGGTGAAAATAAAATATTACACAATGTATGGAAAAATAGAATAAATAAAAAAGATAAAGTATTCTAAAGTTCAGAAAGAAGGTATATTCCCTAGAGGTAGATTTGTAAAAAAAAAATACACAAATATTGGTTAAATATAGAATTTATTGAGTCAAATATGCATGTTAAAAATGAAAAGGTAGCAAAGAACAGAAATAGAAGTCAAAACTTTCAAACCAGTTAAAGGAAGGCATAATAAAGAAAATTTGATCAATCTGATACAAAGCAAGAAAGGAAATAAAAGAAAATGTAGAAAATATGTATAGTAAATAAAAACCACAAAAAAAGACAACAGAAATAATTCCAAATATATTGGCAACCTCAATAAATATAAACAGAATAAACAATTACTTAAAATATAGATAGTCATGTTGAATTAAAAAACTCCAACTCTGTGGTTCTTACAACAGATGTACCTAAAGTATAACAATGAAGAAATACTGATGGTAAAAGTTTTTGTGAAAATGATGAAATTAAAAAATTAACTAAAATACTTAAATTGTTAACAGCCAAAATAGACTTCAATGCAAAGATCATTATTGATAAAGAAGCTCTTTATGTAATAGTCTGAAGACTAATTTACCAAAAAAATAGAACAAGCCTGAAACTGTATTTATTTCACAACATAGCCTCTCAATAGATAAGCAAAAATTACAGACTTATGAAAATATGAATTGAATCTGTATACATCTTATAATATAGACTCAAAATCCACAAAGGAAAACTTAACAAGATTACAAGAAAAAATTAACAAGTTTCCAACCATGGTGAGCTTTTAAAATATACTTCCATTAGTTATTAATGGATCAAGCAGAGAAAAAAAAAAATGAACCATGCTGTTCTAAAGGGTTAGATTTCAAAATACTACCGAGCATTTTTTCATGTGTCTGTTGGCTGCATAAATGTCTTATTTTGAGAAGTGTCTGTTCATATGCTTCGCCCACTTTTTGATGGGATTGTTTGTTCTTTTCTTGTAAATTTATTTGAGTTCTTTGTAGGCTCTGGATGTTAGCCTTTTGACAGATGAGTAGATTGCAAAAATTTTCTCCCATTCTGTAGGTTGCCTGTTCACTCTGATGGTAGTTTCTTTTGCTGTGCAGAAGCTCTTTAGTTTAATTAGATCCCATTTGTCAATTTTGGCTTTTGTTGTCGTTGCTTTTGGTGTTTTAGTCATGAAGTCCTTGCCCATGCCTATGTCCCGAATGGTATTGCCTAGGTTTTCTTCTAGGGTTTTTATGGTTTTAGGTCTAACATTTAAGTCTCTAATCCATCTTGAATTAATTTTCGTATAAGGTGTAAGGAAGGGATCCCCTTTCAGCTTTCTACATATGGCTAGCCAATTTTCCCAGCACCATTTATTAAATAGGGAATCCTTTCCCCATTGAACAAACCTGCACATTGTGCACATGTACCCTAGAATTTAAAGTATAATAAAAAATAAATATAAATAAATAAAGTATTAAAAATAAAATACTAACGATTTGAGAAGAAATTCTTTTAAAAACCCAGCCTATGAAATGTATCAAGAAAAAGACTGTACTCTTTTGAGGTCATTTGTCAATTGTAGATATGCTGATCAAGAGCAACTGTATCCAATATAACTTTCAGCAATAATAAAATTGTTCTCTGCGCAGTTGCATAAGGTAGTCTTTAAAATCAAATGTGATTAAAACAACTAAGGAATTAATTTTAATTTTATTTAATTCTAATTCATTTAATTTAATTAAAATTTACTTAATTTATTAATTTATTCTATTTAATTTAAACTTAAATGGCCACACGGTTACCATATTAACAGTGAAGTTTTACAGTAGTATTAATAAAAAATTTATCTTTCGATGCTTACATTAGAAAAGAAAAATTATCAAAATGAACAAGCAAAGTTCCTAATTTAAAAGGCAGAAAAAATATAAAATCAAAGAACATAGAAAGGAAAAAGGAACAAAGAGTAGAAAATAATAACATTTCTAAAAAGTAACAAAAATTTTAAAGACTAATAAGATGGATAAGCCTCTGGCAAAAATAATTAAGAAAAATAAATACATAAATGTACAATTTTGGGAGCAAAAAACGGACAACAAACTTTTTAAACTTAACCAAGTACAGTAGCAACTTCGTGACCAAAATTTGAAATAAACAGATAATTTTCTAAAATAAATACAATTTTTTTAAGTTTAAGAAAAAACAGAAGAAATGAATAGATTTAAACTTAAAAAGACATCAAAGTAGTAGCAAAACTCTACCAAAATAAAACAGAGCAAAACAAAAATCTTCCCAGACAAACCCAAATTAATTCCTACCTTATCTAAACAATTCTAAAAAGTAGAAAAAAAAAATTCTAACCCATGTATTATCCTAATATAACCTTGAAACCAAAATCAACCAGAGTACAAAAAATAAACATTATATGCCAATTTTATTTATGTGTCAAACTCAATAAAATAATAGAATATTTTCTAGCAATGTAATTTTTTAATTATACCACATAAAAATATGAAAGCAAGGATGCTTTGCTGATATAAACTCTATTGCTGTAATTTCTCCAATCAACACAGTAAAGATAAACTAACAAAATTATTTCAAAAGGGAATACTATTAGATAATAATAAAGACTGCTGGCTGTGTTCCATAGCTCAAAGTTCTATATCTATAAATTTATTTATTCTTCACAACAATGTCTGATGTGTTTTTATTTTCATTTTACAAATAACAGACCTGCGGCAGACAGAAGTTCAATGTCATCCAGCTTACTAGTGGCAAGTCCAGGATTTGAAAGTAGACTGATTTCAACATCCATGCTCTTAACCAAACCATATGTTCTTTCCCAAGTCCCAGTTACTATTTTTAGGGGGAAATCTTAGCAAACTAGGAATAGAAGTAATATCCAAAGATTTAAGAAAGTATCTACTAACAAACAATCTGTAGCTATGCATTGTTTAATGACAGGGATATGTTCTGAGAAATATATCGTTGGGCAATTTTGCCATTTTGTTAACATAATAGAGTGTACTTACACAAACCTAGATGGTACAACCTACTACACACTTAGGCTACATGGTCTAGCCCATTGCTCCTAGGTTACAAACCTGTACAGCATGTTGCTCTACTGAATACTGTAAGCAACTGTAACACAATGGTATTTGTGTATCTAAACATAGAAAAGGAAAAGGTACACTAAATATATGAAAGATTTTTAAATGATACTTCTATATAGGCACTTACCATGAATGGGGCTTACAAGTCAAGTCTGGAAGTTGCTCTGGGTGAGTCAGTAAAGGAGTGGTGAGTAAATGTGAAGGCCTAAGACATTACTATACACTACTGTAGATTTTATAAACACTGTACACTTATGCTACATTAAATTTATTTTCTTTTACAATAATAAATTAGCTTACTGTAACTTTTCTACTTTACACATCTTTTAATTTTTTTAACTTTTTACCTCTTTTGTTATTAAGTTTTAGCTTAAAACACAAACACACATTGTACAGCAATACAAAAATTTTTTCTTTCTTTATATCCTTATTCTATGATATTTTTTCTATTTTTAATTTTTTACATTTTAAACTTTTTTGTTAAAAACTGAAACAGAAACACACACTAACATAGGCCTACATGAGGTCAGGGATAACAGTATTAGAGTCTGCCACCTCCACATCTTGTCCCACTGGAAGCTCTTCAGGGACAATAACATGCATGGATCTGTTATCTCCTATGATTAACAATGCCTTCTTCTAGAATACCTCCTGAAGGACCTGTCTGAGGCTGTTGTTCAGTTGACTTTTTTTTAATAAATGAAAGGAGTATACTCTAAAATAATAATAAAAAGTATAGTAAATAAGTAAATCAGTAACATTTATTATTTATCAAGTATTATGTACTGTACATAATTTTATGTGCTATACTTTTAAATGACTGGCAGTGCAGTAGGTTTGCTTACCCCAGCATCAATACAAAGACAAGAGTAATGTACTGCTCTACAACTTTAGGAAGGCTACAAATGCACTAGTTGATGGGAACTTTTCAACTCCATTATAATCATATTGGACCACAATCGTATATGCAGTCTACTGCTCACCAAAATGTCATTACGGAGCACATGACTGTACTTCATAATAAAATGTTAAACATCCTATTTAAAGACATAAACAAGAAAAAATGCATGCATGTTTCTAGATAGCTGGCTATTTTTATGATAAAAGATAAAATCACACCAACACCTAGTATGTATACAAAACTAAATTCAATATGAACTTAAGACCTTGGTATGAAAAGCACAAGTTATTATAGTAGAATATGTTTGTGACTTGAAAGCAGAGAAGGATTTCTTAAATGAGACAAAAAAACAAAAACCAGAAAAGAAATGGTCAATAAACTTGACCATAGGTAATAACCATGGATTCTACTACTACAGAAGATGACAGACATTAGAGAATAAATAGTGGTAACAGTTTTTCTAAATTTACTAAGCTAATCTTTGCCACCATTTTTTTTTTTTTTTTTTCTGGCTAGTGTTTCTGAGTTACTTATGTTAAATTACTGTATGTTGTTTGGGTAGGGGTATAGATAATCAGGGCTGACAGCCTCTACCTAAAATATATCATTTTCACAAAGTAACCTCTATGCTATGAGAAAAGCTCCAAATTATTCTTATTTCTGTCATTTAACACTATCAGAGTGCCAAAAAAGATATTTCAAACTATCTCAATAAGCCTTGACAGGATTACATCATAAGGACAATAGAAAGTATTTTTGAATGTACCTCAAGCACAAATTTAATAATTTATTTATAGTGTCTCTTTTGTTCTTTCAAAAATATTTATTATTCATTTGCTGTCCACAGGATTCCTAGCACACATTAAGACAGGTATAAATATTTAAACTAACAGTTTCTCTGGCTTGGAGATGTTGGGGGTTGGGAGGGCTGAGTGGAACAATAGCATTTTTTTTTTTTAAGAGACAGCTTTCATTCTGTTACAGCTTTCATTCTGTTACCTAGTCTGGAGTGCAGTGATGGAATCATAGCTCACTGCGGCCTCAAACTCCTGTGCTCAAGCAATCCTCCTGCCTAGTTCCCAAGGAACTAAGACTAAAGGCTTCATCACCACGCCCTACTAACTTATTTTATTTTTATTTTTTTTGTAGAGACAGTCTCATTATGTTGCCCAGGCTGGTCTTGAATTCCTAGCCTCAAGCTGTCCTCCCAACCTCAACCTTTTAAAATGGTGAGATTACAGTCTTGAGCCACTGCACCTGGACCTAGATATTTTGAATAGAGGGTAATTATTCTAATAGATTTAAGTGGCCTCTTCTCTTTCTCTACTCCAAGCCCTCCGACGACAATCTTTATAGGACTGTCTTGTGCCAACACACAGTATATTTATTCATACAATAAATATTTCTGAACCTACTATATGTTATCATTCTTGATTAAATTTATCAATAATCTTTGCTTTATCTACAATGTGAAATCTGTCAGAAAGACCAAAGCTCAAACCTCAATTCTACTACTTGCTAATTATGTGACCTTGAACAATTTATTTCACTCCTCTGAGGCTGAGTTTGCTCATTTGTAAAATACAGACAATTAACAACTAGCTCCCACTGTTAGGATTTAATAATAATATGTAAGTAGGGCACAGACCTGTTATGATGGTAGTTCTACCTGTCTCTTTTAGGGAAGGAATTATCTCCTGTAGCATTTTATATATTGCTCTGCACATAGTATATGTAATAAATAATTGGTGCTTGGTTGTTTAACCAATTAAATAAGTAACAAAAATTTTGAATCCTTAATGCATAAAAACAAATGCCAAATAGGTTTAAGACCTAAATTTTGAAAGCAAAATTTTAAGATTCTTAGAAGAAAACATAAAAATGTTACCCTTATGGTCTTTGAGCTGAAAAACTTGTAAACAAGATATAGAAAGCATAAACAATGAAGAAAAAGATTTCTTAAGCTGACTACATGAGATTTTTAATTTTCTGTATCAAAAATCATCATTTAAAAGAAAACAAGCACAAAAGACTGGAATTTATACATTCAACAAAGGAGTCAGCATCAAGAATATCTAACTAGCACATTCGTCTTAGTCCATTTGGGCTACTATACCAAAATATCAAAGACTCTGACTTATGAACAATAAACATTTACTTCTCATAGTTCTGGAGACTGAGAAGTCCAATATCATGGCAAAGGCAGATTCACTGTCTGGTGAGGGCCCACTTACTTCTGAGAAGACAGTTGTCTTTTCCCTATGTCCTCACATGGCAAAAAGGGCAATGGAGCTCTGTAGGAACTCTTTCCTAAGGGCACAAATCTCATTCATGAGGGCTTCACCCTCATGATCCTATCACCTCCAAAAGGCCTCCAAATACCATCATATTGGGGATTAAGTTTCAACATGTGAATTTTGGGAAGACATAAACATTAAATCTATAACAGCATCCATAAAAACACTACTTTAAAATAATATAAACACTTATGAATCAGTATAAAAAATAGAAAATGGACTCATTATGAACTTTTGAAAAGATGCTCAACCTCTCTACTGATCAGGAAAATGCAAATTAAAACCAAAATGAGATCAGTTTTCATATTCATTGAATTGGTTCGCGAGAGCTGCAGTAACTAAGTACCTGGGTAGCTTAAACAACAGAAATAGCTATTCTCACAGTTCTGGAGCTTAGAAATCTGAGACCAAGATATCAGTACTGTTGGTTTCTCCTGAGAGTTGTAAGGAAAGGTGTTCCAAGCCTCTCTCCTTGGCTTGTAGATGGCTGTCTTCTCCCAATGTCTTCACATTGTCTTCATTCTGTTCATATCTTTGTTCAAATTTCTCCTTCTTGAAAGAATACCAATCATACTGGATTATGACCCACCCTAAAAACCTCATTTTAATTCAATTACCTCTTTAAAGACCCTATTTCCAAAATACCATTGCATTCTGAGGTACAGAGGGGAGGACTTCAACATACGAATTTTTTGGGGGAGGGGACACAATACAGCCCATAACTCTTATCAAATTGGCAAATAATTTTTCAGCCTGGTAACACCAAGTATTGGCAAGGAATGGGGAGAAAAAGAACCCTCATACTTCGCTGATGGAAGTACAAATCGGCACAATCACTTTAGAGAACATCTAATAAACCTGAAGATAGACATTGTAATCCAGTAATTCCACACCTATATATTCAGTCTAGAGAAACACTGGCAAATGTGACTCAAAAACATTTACAAAATATTCTAGCTACATTATTTATAATAAACAAAATATGGAAACATCCTAATTGTCCATCAATAAGAGAAAAAACAAGTACATTCTGGAATGCTTTTATAATGATATACCATGAAACAAGAAAAAAAAGTGAACAGGAGCTACAAGTATCCATAAGGATGAATCTCATAGATGTGATATTGAACAAAAAAAGGCAAGCTGCAAAAATATGCAACATCATAACACTTATATGCAGCTTAAAATATGCAAAATAAAACATATATTGTTTAAGGATATAAATATGTAATGAGAGCATATGCACACTTAACTATTTTTAAACCAATAAGTAAATTCCCAAATGTTAACTATTTTTCCACTAAAACATTCAATAATATAAATTCTTAATTAGACTCCAAGAAAAAAGTACTCTTACCAAAAGCACACACAAGTCGATTAAAAAACAAGTTAACTGTAAATTCAGTGACAACTAAATAAAACGAAGCTATTCTGGAGTCTTTAAGGTTCTGCTTTTTCAGGTGCACGTAGAAAAAAAAACCTAAATGTCATGTTTAAATACTGTTTAAACTATTCTGCACACATGCAAAAAAAAAAAATGCCACATGCACATTTAAGTAAAACTCTTTCAAAATAGGCGAAACAGGATGGTGTAGCAGAAAGAGACTAGATTTACTCCAATCTGTAATGAAATCCTGGTTTTGCCTCACTGGCTGGGTGGGTTTAACAAGTCACTTATTCAACTTATCTCAGCTTCACTTTCTCCGTATGTAAAAATAATATAAACTTCAGTTTTCTCATTTGTAAATTCTCTATTCAGTCTCCCTCTGGAAAGGTTTGTGTTTATGTTCGGTATCTATACATAGTGTGCTCAAATGGTACCTGTATTGATAGAATGGTATTTGATCAGTACAGCAGAAATTAAGATAACAGTGTTATTGAGTATTAGCAACATGGCAGAATAGGACTCTCTAATGCTTGTTCCTCCCACAGAAATATCAATTTGAACAACTGTCTATGCACAAAAATACTTTCACAATAGCTAAGGAAACCAAGAGATTACAGCACCTGCGTATAGCACCAAAATAAGAAAACATGCATGTAAGATGGTAGAGAACAGCTTTACATTACCCATTTCACCCAACTCCAGGCAGCATGGGGAGAGATACCCTCCACTTGAGGGAAGGAGAGGACAGTGAGTACAAGACTCTGCTTCAGACCCCAAAGCTGGGCCCATCCCCAATAAAGCCCAGCACGAGGAAGACCCCCACAGCCCCAAACTCCAGGTCTGTATAGCAAACTAAGTATCCAGGCTGCCCCATGACCAGGCTGACCCCAGTGGCCCCAGTCTGTGGACTGCCCCCAGCATCAGGTTAGTCCTCACAGTCACAGGCTTCAGGCCTGCTCCAGCACCAGGCCAACCCCACATAGTCCTAGTCATTAGGCCAGCAACCATGGACCCAGCCCCAGGCCAGCCACTGTGGATGGAGACTCCAGGCTTGTCCAGTGCCAGACCAGCCCCCTGAAGCCCCAGATTCCTGGCTGCTACCCACAGACTGAGCATCCAAACCTGCCCCAACACTAGATAGGATCCTGCAGCCCCAGGGTCCAGGTCTACACAGCAAATTTGGGCTCTAAGCCTGCCATAGCACAAGGCTAAGCCCAGAGGCCCCAAGCACCAGATCAGACCCAGCATAAGACACAACCTGCAGAATCAGGATCCAGTCCAA
This sequence comes from Colobus angolensis palliatus, assembly GCF_000951035.1. NCBI lineage: Eukaryota > Metazoa > Chordata > Mammalia > Primates > Cercopithecidae > Colobus > Colobus angolensis. The sequence goes on along the minus strand of NW_012114866.1, from coordinate 4,653,407 downwards.
CCCCAGGGCCAGGCCAGCCCCTGTGGCCCCAGGCTGCAGACCACCCCTAGCACCAAGCTGGATGCCAAAGTCCCAAGCTTCAGGCCCACTTGACCATCAGGCCAACCCCTGCAGCCTTAATGACCATACCAGAACCCATGGACCTCGCCTCTAGGAAGACTTCTGTAAATATAGGATCCAGGCCCCACCCAGTCTAAGCTAGCTCCTACGGCCCCAGGCTTCTGGCCTACCCCAGTGCCAGCTTAGCTCCCCTGGCATCAAACAGCAGGCAGGCACCAAGACCTAAGCTCCAGGTCTTCCCAGTGTCAAGCCAGTCCCCATGACCCTATGCTCAAGGCCAGATCCTACGGCCCAGTGATGCTACAGTGACCCAGAGGCCAGGCCTGCCCCAGGAGACCTCAGTACTGAACCAGTTCCCACGAACCCTGGCTCTAGGACCACCTCTGTGTACCTAGTACTCAATCTGGTTCCTTGTCCCAAGACCCAGGCTAGCCTTTATAGATCCAATCTCTAGGCCAGGTCCTAGACCTGTGCCTCTAGGCCAATACCAGCAGGCACAGGCTCCAGACCCAAAGGTTCCAGGTTCCAGGCCAGCCTAATGGTCCCAGGTATCAGGCAAGTACTTGTGATCCTAAGCTCCAAACCAGCCCCCACAGACCCAGGCTCCACATGGACCCCAGCATCAGGCCAATCCCAGGCTCCAGGCTGGTCCCAATGGATCCAGACTCCAGAAAACCCACAGTCCAGACCTGTTCCAGCAGACCCAGGGTCCACCCCCAGTTCCAGTCTAGACCTTAGAGACTAAGGCTTCAAGACCGCCCCTTCTAACCCAGGTTCCATGACAGCCTCTGTGGACCCAGGAAATATTTGATATATATCTGCTATATGAGATATCTGATATATAGGAATATACATATATATCTGATATATAAGAGTTCATAAAGGAGAAAAGAAAGAGAAAGACAATGGGTAGCAGAAAACTTTCCAAATTTGGAGAAAGATATAAATATCCAAGTAGAAGAACAGATACAGGCCTCCAGTCGGATTCAACCCAAACAAGACTGCAAAATGACAATATGTCAAAATCAAGGGCAAAGAGAGGATCCCATTGGCAAGAGAAAATTAGCAAGAGGATCCTTATTAGTTAGAGAAAATAAGCAAACAATATCTGAATAAGTTCCAGTAAGGCTAGCAACAACTTTCTCATCAGAGACTTTACAGGCCAAGAGAGAGTGAGATGATATATTCAAAGTGCTGAAGTGTAAAAAATTTTTTTTAAAAATGTGCCAACTAAGAATACTGTATCTGGCAAACCTGTCTTTCAGAAATGAAAGAGAAATAAAGACTTTCGCAGACAAACAAAAGCTAAGGGAGTTTATCACCAACAGACCTATCTTAAAAGAGACACTAGAGGGAGTATTCAATCTAAAAGAAAAGGATGCTAATTAATAAGTAACACAAAAACATCTAAAAGTATAAAACTCAATGGTAAAAGAAGGTAGACAATCAAATCCAGCATATTCTAACTGTAATGGTGATATGTAAATCACTTATAACTTTAGTATGAATGTTAAAAGACAATCTATTAAGAATAATAGGCCAGGCACAGTGGCTCACACCTATAATCCCAGCACTTTGGGAGGCTGAGGCAAGTGGATCACTTGAGGTCAGGAGTTCAAGACCAGCCTGTCCAACATGGTGAAACTGTATCTCTACTAAAAATACAAAAATTAGCCAGGCATGGTGGTGGGCACCTGTAATCCCAGGTACTCAGGATGCTGAGGCAGGAGAATCACTTGAACCCCAGGAGATGGAGATTGCAGTGAGCCGGAAAAAAAAAAGAATAATAATAGCTACAATACTTTGTTAAGGTATATACAATATAAAAATATGTAAATTGTGACATCAAAAATTTAAAATGTGAAAGGATGGGTCAGGATGGCTCACTAGATGCAGCTAGTATACACCTCCTCCATGAAGAGGAACCAGAAGAGTAAATAGATATAAACACTTTGAATAGATCATCTAAGAGAGAACACTTAGATTCAACAAAGAAGTAATGAGAAGTACTGAATATGAGTAAGGAGAGGGAAGGGGCAGCTTGCTTGACTGGGGATCAGCCTGGAGCCAGGAAAAGCTCCTGGATGCAGGAAAGGGGTAAAAGAGAAACCCCCAGGGCTCCACACTCTCACTGCAGGCTTTTGCATTCTTGGCTATGAGAGAACTCCTTGGCCCACAGACCTTTGGCCTGACATGAGGAACAGACTAGAGATTGTACTGAGATGTCACTCCAGACAGTGAACCCACATTGAGTCCCACAGGTATCTGAGCCCAGAGCAGCTGCTTCTTGGTGCCATTCTGAGAACTTTGCTGCTTGGAATCTGCATCCTGTCCTGAGGCAGGACTGACACAGCCAGTGCAGCTGCTACCACTGGGCTGGGATGGGAAAGGGGAGAGCAGGCACTCCCATAGACAACTAGGATAGTCCACATCATCATGTTAGAGGCTACTGTGAAACCAAAGAATGAGTAGACTTCACTCCTCATGTCTACTTGCCCATAGTGCGCCATCTGAGAGGGGTCCAGCATTCCCTGGTGGTAGGCCCACAGCTGACATTTTGACAGTTTAGTCACTGGAGGTCTGCACCCTACCCTTGAGCTGGGCTAGGGTTGATGCTGCTGCAGCAGGTGCCAGTCAAAAAAGGGAAAGAGGACACCAGGCACTCCCATGACAGCTAAAAAAGTTCCCAATGCCCTGTGTGGGCTGCTTTGAGACCAGAGCATGAGCAGTATGCATTCCCCAAAGCTTCTTGCCCACAATGCTCTAACTGACAAGGCCTCATCCTTCCTGGTGGTAGGCCCACAGCACAGCCACCAAAGCCCAGAGGGAGCATTCCACCAGTAGACTGGAAATCACCCTGTCTCTGCCTATCACAGCCAGTTCCTGAACACACTACCATGGAGCCTGCAAGCAAGTCTACTTGCCTAACCCTATCCCCCAAGTACTTGAGCATGCCATCCAGAGGCCTGGAAATTTTCCAGCCCAATCTACCACCATTGGCACCTGATTAGTCTTGCCAAGATTTCAGGTCAGGCTGACCCAACCTACTGATACCACCACAGCTGACACCCACCCACACATAGTACTAGCAGGCCAGGGGACTGGAATGTCCACCCGTAGCAGTCACCACCAACACCAGCATGGATCACTTGGATTCCAGTAGGTTGCTTTAGCACTGCTACTGCCATCACCCTTATCATGCCTGCTGCCCAGGGCCTGAGAGTCTGCCTACAAGCCTGGCCCACCCTGCTACTACCAGCATCCAAGCAAGCCACCTGGGGATCCAAGAATTGGTGCTCCAGGACCACTAACAGGTGCGAGAGTAATCTGCTCTGGGGCCTTAAAAGAAACACACTTGGCCCACCACTGCCACCACCAGGACCTAAACAATGGTCCAACTAGTGCCCTAGTCCCATGCATAACTTCACCACCATCTCCACTAATAACCATACCCTAAACCACCAAGAAGATCACAGATACCACCAACCCTGTGTGCTGCTTTAAAAAAAAAAAAAAATACAGAGATCACACTACTACAGGCCCCAAAATCAAAGCCAAAAACTTCCTATTCAGCCAACAACATATATATATATATGATATATAAGATATATATATATATATCTTATATATCATCAGGAAAAATTATCCCCTATGAAAGCAACTTCAGAAAAATTGGAAGAAGTGACTATTACACCAGATATGTAGACATCAATGTAAGAGCACAGAAAACAGCAATAAGCAAGGAAATATTATACCATCAAAGGAACACAACAATTCCCTGCAATAAATCACAATCAAAAAAAGAAATTCACAAAATCCCAGATCAAGAATTCAAAATACTGATTTTAAAGACACTCGGTGAGATACAAGAAAACTCTAGAAAACAATACAAAAAAAATTTTTTTTTAAACCTCAGGATATGATGAAAATTTTACCAAAAAGAGAGGTATTTCTAAAAAGAACCAAATAGAACTTACAGAACTGAAAAATTAATGGGAGACAATACAAAATAAATTCAAAAGTTTTAAAAATAAACTAGAGCAAGCGGAAGAAACAATTTCATAACTTGAAGACAGGTATTTTGAAATAATCCAGTCAGACAAAAAAAAATTTTAAAAATAAGAAAGAAGAAAAGCCTTTGAGATGATTGGCAGTACAGAAAATGACCAGATTTACAAATTATTGGTAGTTCCAAGAGTGAAGAGAGATCAGAGGACTTCGAAAATTTATTTAACAAAATAATAGATGAAAACTTCCCAAGTCTAGCAAGACATTTAGACATGCAGACACAGGAGGCTCGGTGATCCCCAGGAAAACAATGTAAAGAGGACTTTGCCATGGCACATTATAATCAGACTGTCTGATATGGTTTTGCTCTATGTCCCCACCCAAATCTCATCTTGAACTGTACTCCCATAATTCCCATGTGCTGTGGGAGGGACCCAGTGGGAGATAATTAGAATCGTAGGGTCAGTTTCCCCTATACTGCTCTTGTGGTAGTGAATAAGTCTCATGAGATCTGATGTTTTTATCAGGGATTTTCGCTTTTGCATCTTCCTCATTTTTTTCTTGACACTGACATGTAAGAAGTGCCTTTTGGCTGGGCGCAGTGCCTCACACCTGTGATCCCAGCACTTTGAGAGGCTGAAGCGTGTGGATCATGAGGTCAGGAGTTTGAGACCAGTCTGGCAAATGTGGTGAAACCCTGTCTCTATTAAAAATACAAAAATTAGCCAAGTGTAGTGTCGGGCACCTGTAGTCCCAGCTACTCAGGGAGGCTAAGGCAGGAGAATAGCTTGAACCGGAGAGGCGGAGGTTGCAGTAAGCCAAGATCGCACCACTGCACTCCAGCCTGGGCGACAGAGGGAGACTCCATCTCAAAAAAAAAAAAAGTGTCTTTTGCCTCCCGCCACGATTCTGAGGCCTCCCCAGCCATATGAAACTGTAAGTCCAATTAAACTTCCTTTTCTTTCCAGTCTCAGGCATGTCTTCATCAGCAGTGTGAAAACGGACTAATACACTGTCTAAATTCAAACTGAGAGACTGAATTCTAAAATCAGCAAGAGAAAGGTATCCAGTTACCTATAAAGGAAATCCCATTAGACAAACAACAGTATTCCCAGCAAAGCCTTATGGGCCAGAAGAGAATGGAATGACATATTCAAAGTGCGGAAAGAAAACTACTGGAAGCCCATAATTCTATATCTAGCAAGATTAATGTTCATAAATGAAGGAGAAATAAAGTCTTTCCCAGACAAGCAAATGATGACAGAATTCATCACCACTATACAAACCTTAAAAGAAATGTTCAGTGAAGTCATAAACTTGGAAGTGACAGAACAACATTCACCATCATGAAAACACAAAGTATGCAACTCATTGGTAAATTAAACACATAAAAGAGGAAGAGAAAAAAATCAGATGATACCACTATAGAATTCTACAAACCACAATGACGGGAAAAAGAAATAAATAATTTAGAAAACAACTAGAAAAAATTAACAACATGACAAAGAAAAGCTCATATATCTATATTAACCTTGAACATATATGATTACAGGCTCCACTTAAGAGACATAGATTGGAAAACTGCATTAAAAAATCATCCCACTATATACTGCTTATAATAACCTAACCTTACCTATAAAGAAACACATAGACTAAAAGTAAAAGGGTAGAAAAGAATATTCCACACAAACAAAAACCAAAAGCAAGCAAGAGCAGCTACACTTACATCAGATAAAATGGTCATCGACAGTGAAAAAAATAATATCACTATATAATAATAAAGGTATCAATTCGGCAAGAGGACATAATCATTCTAAATATATATGCACCCAACACTGGAGCATGCATATTCAGAAACAATATTATTAGACCTACAGAGAGAGGGACAGTAAAACAATAATAGTGGGGACTTCAACACCCCCACTGATAACACTAGACAAATCATCAAGACCGAAAATCAACAAAGAAACATGAAACTTAAATTGGACTGTAGACAAAAGGGACCAAACCAGAACATTTTGCTCAACAACTTCAGAATATACATTCTTTACATCAGCACATGGAACGTTCTCCAAGATAAACCATATGTTAGGCCACAAACTAAGTCTCAACAAATCTTTAAAAATCAGATTTTTGAAAATCAAAATCATATCAAGTACCTTCTCAGATCACAGTGAAATAAAACTAGAAATCAACAAGAGAAACTTCTGAAGCTATACGAACACATGGAAATTAAACTACATGCTCCTAAATGATCACTGTGTCAACAAATAAATTATGAAGGAAATTTTTTAATGTTTTCAACTTTTCTTTGAAAGGACATGTTAAAAAATGAGTAAATAAAAATAAAAATAATTTTTCCTTGGCCAGGTGTGGTGTAGCACTTACTTTGGGAGACCAAGCTGTGAGGATTTTTTGAAGTCAGGAGTTCAAGACTACCTTGGACAGAAAGCAAGATCCTTGTCTCTACAAAAAATTAAAAATTAGCCAGGTGCAGTGATATGTACCTGTAGTCCTAGCTACTCTGGAGGCTGAGGTGAGAGGATAAATTAAGCCCAGGAATGTGAGACTGCAGTAAGCTATAATCATGCCACTGCACTCCAGCCTGGGAGACAGAATAAAATCCTGTCTCTAAAAAAATAACAAAAAATATATATTTTTGAAACAAATGAAAATGAAAACACAAAAGTACCAAACCCTGTGGAACACAGCAAAAATAGTGCTAACAGGGAAGTTAGCACTATTTTTGTAGAAAATAGTGAAAAAATAGTACAAACTAGAAAAATTACAACTTAACAATCTAACAAGTAGTTAGATTGAACAACTAGTTCAAGAAACTAGAAAAGCAAGAACAAACCAAACCCAAAGCTAGAAGACGAAATGAAATAACAAAGATGAGAGCAGAACTAAATGACCAAAAAAATATTAATAATACAATCAATGCAATGAAAAATTGGTTCTTTCAAAAGAAAAACAAATTTGAAAAATCACAAGCTAGAATAATGAATAAAAAAATAAGAGAAACTCAAAAAAAAAAACAGAAATGAAAAAGGATACATTACCAGTCATGCCACAGAAATACAAAAGATCATCAGAGATGATTAGGAAGAACTATATGCTCACAAACTGGAAAACCTAGAGGAAATGGATAAATTTCTAAAATCATACAACCTCCCCATATTGAACCAGGAAAAAATAGAAAACCTGAACAAACCAGTAACAAGTAGCAAGATTGAATCACTAATTTAAAAAACTTCCAACAAAGATGAATTGTACCAAAAGTACAAAGAAAAACTAATACCAATCCTCCTGAAACTTTTCAAAAAATTCAAAAAGGAGGGAATTATTCTGAATTCAGTCTATGAGGCCAGTACCATCCTGATACCAAAACCAGACAAGGATACAACGAAAAGGAAAACTATAGACCAATATCCCTGATGAATATATACATAAAAACTTTCAACAAAATACCAGCAAACTGATTCCAACAATACAATAAGAAGATAATACATTATGATCAAAAGGGTTTTATACCAGAAATGCAAATGATTTTTATACTAGAGATGCAACAAATGTGTTACCTTATATAAACAGAATAAAGGACAAAAGCCATATGATCATTTCAGTAGATATAGAAAAGGCATTTGATAAAATTCAGCATCCCTTCGTGACAAAAACTCTCAAATTAGGCATAGAAGAAGCATACTTCAAAATAGTAAAGGCCATGTATGACAAACCTACAGTTAACCTTATACTGAATAGTAAAAGGATAAAGCTGTTCTAAGAACTGGAACAAGACAAGGATGCCCACTTTCACCATTGTTCTTCAACATACTACTGAAAGTTCTAGCCAGAGCAATCAAGCAAGAGAAAGAAATAGTCACCCAAATTGTAAAGAAAAAAGTTAAATTGTCCCTGTTTGCAGATTACCATGATCTTACAAATAAAAACACTAACCCCATAAAAAAAAAAAAAAAACTATTCCAATTAAAGTTGCAGGATACAAAATCAACACAGAAAAATCAGTAGTGTTTCTACATGCTAACAAGAAACTATCCAAAGAAATTTATTTAAAACCCACTTACAATAGCTACAAAAAATAAAATACTTAGAAATAAATTTAATCAAGGAGGTGAAAGACCTGTATACTGAAAACTAAAACACTGGTTAAAGAAATAATAGAAGTCACAAATAAACAGAAAGATATCCCATGTTGATGAATTAGAAGTATTAGTATTATTAAACTATCCATACAACCCAAAGCTATCTATAGAGTCAATGCAATCACTATCAAAATTTCAATGACATTTTCATAGAAATAAAAAAATCCTAAAATTCAAGTGAAACCACAAAAGGCACTGAATAGCCAAACCAATATTAAGCAAGATGATCAAAGCTAGAGGCATCACACAACCTGACTTTGAAATATACTACAAAGCTAGAGTATCAAAACAGTAAAATACTGTCATAAAACTAGACACACAAATCGATGGTAACTATAGTTAACAATGTAATATATTCTTGAAAGTTGTTTAGAGCAAATTTTCAGTGTAGTCACTACAAAAAAAAAGATAACTGTATGAAGTAATATACATGTTATTTAGCTCAATTTAGCCATGCCACATATGCATATTTCAAAACAATATGTACACAATAAATATGTATTAGGTTGGTGCAAAAGTAATTGCAGCAAAATTCTCCATTAATGGCAAAAACCACAATAACTTTTGCACTAAGCTATAAAATTTGCATTTGTCAATCAAAAAATTGTAATTGCTATTAATTACGATTAAGCCATTTATCTGCATTTTATATATAACTACAAAAACCAAATCACTCATATAGAGGAAGCTGTCTAGATATACCATGGTTTTCTAAAAAAATTGCAGTGTAAACTTTCATGTTCAAATCAGATAGTCATGACTAAGGTAACCCCCACTCATCTGTATTTCTGTTTTCTTTTAACATTAATGTTTCATTTATATTTAACATTTTTGTTTTGCTTTTTATCATCTCAAATTCTTTTTGGAAAAGTACACAAAATAGATTTATACAAATAAAATTAAGTGTCTGTTTCCCTTTATTATGTCAAATGAATGCAACTGGATATACTAGCATCAAATTGGGAGGGTATATTTGGGATGGTCTGACTTAAAATATAGGTTACATGGCACACTAGAATTCATGGAGTGTCCCTAGGGAGGTATCTTAAAAGGATAAACAATGAACTTCTTCTAGCAGCTGAACCTGAGGTACAATGAGTAGCTCAAATAATGGTTGATAGGGAGAAACATCATATTGTTAAGGTATAAAAAGAAAAAATAAGTTGCTTTTACATGCCCTAAATTAAAAGTCAGAAGGTCAGACATTTCAAGCTGAAGATGTTGATTTTTGTTGGAGTGACTTTTCAAGGAGTTAGTGCTAAGTATCATACTCCAAGGTAAAAAAAAAAAAAACAACAACAACAAAAAACAAAAAAAACACAGCTTTATTTTAAAAACCATGGCTAACAATTTTCCTGAGTCATATTGCATATTGGCAGACCAACTTCAAGTAAAAATATGTTGAAATAATGAGAAACAACTAGTAATCAGGAGGTTTATGAACTGAGTACTGATGAGTTGATTAAAGTACCCAAGAAATGTTATATGGTAGTAGTACATAAGGTGCAGTGTATTAGATTAAAACCAGCAGATTTTAAATTGCTTTTGAAAGCATTTTCAAATACAACTAGAAACTGAATAAACTTACAACTACACTGTCCTCCAACCACACTATCTTACTTATTTCCATCTTATGGCATTTGCAGTTGCTGCTCTCTCTGCTTTTCTCCAAGATCTTTTCAAGCCTTACTCCTCATTTCACTAAGTCTCTGCTTAAATGTCACCTTCTAAAGAGGACTTCTTTGACCTCATCCAAAATAACCCTGCCTTAGTATGTTTCTGTTGCTAAAACAAAATGCCATGAACTGCATAATTTATAAACAATAGAAATGTAGCTGGGTTCAGTGGCATGTGTCTGTAATAACAACTACTTGGGAGGCTAAGGCAGGAGAATTGCTTAAGCCCAGGAGTTTGAGGTGCAGCAAGCTATGATTGTGCCCCTGCACTGCAGCCTGGGTAACAGAGCAGGATCCCAAGTCAGAGAGGAGAGAAGGGGAGGGGAGGAGAGGAGAGGGGAAAGGAGGGGAAGGGAGGGAAGAGGAGGGGAGGGGGAGAGAAAAAGAGAGAGAGAGAGAGAGAGGAAAGAAAGGAAGAAAGAAAAGAAAGAAAGAAAGAAAGAAAGAAAGAAAGAGAGAAAAGAGAAGAAAAAGAAAGAAAGAAAAAAGAAAAGAAAGGAAGGAAGGGAGGAAAGAGAGAGAGGAAGGGAAGGAGGGAGGAAGGAAAGGAGGGAAGGAAGGAAGAAGGAAGGGAGGGAAGAAAGGGATATAAAAAAAGATGAAAGGAAAGAAAGAACGAGAAAAAGAAATTTATTTTTCATGGTTCTGGAGGCTGGGAATTCCAAGATGAAGGCACCAGTAGGACTGGTATTTAGTGAGGGTTGCTCCATATTTCCAAGATAGTCCCTTGTTGCTGCATCCTCAAGGGGAAAGAAAAATCATGTCTTCATATGACAGAAGAAACAGAGAGCAAGAGAGTGCTTCCTTCAATCTTGACCCCTTATATAAGGATACTAATCCCACTTGTGAGGGCAGAGCCCTCATGACTTAATTACCTCCCAAGATTACATCTTTAATACTGTTGCATTGGGAATTACATTTCAACATGAATGTTGGAGGGAACACCATCACTTGAACCACAGCAGAGCTCACTATCTTTTATCTTACTCTACTTTATTTTACTTTATAACATTTATTGATTTTTGGTAAATTATCCATGTGCCAAACAAGGTAGAAAATAATTAAAGCCTCAGAAAAAAAAAAGGAATTGTTCTCAAAAAAAATTTTTCTGAACAAAATAGCTCACTCTGTCTAGTTGTACATTTACAGTCCAAAATCTTGGTTGATGTGGTAACTGAGTAAAACAGAACCACTATCTTTATTTCATTCACTCCATTGCGTTAGGTAACAAAGCACACACAAAAAAGATTTTTTAAGAAAAAGGAAAGTAAGCAATGTTCAAATTTGGAGGGGCTTTTTTTAATCTTAAAAGTAAGACAGTGTCCTAGATTAGGCTGCTGACATACTTTTTATATATTAATAAGCTTATAAAATACTCTTGGAAAATGCCTTCAGTGTGTTTTATCTTTAGAGAGTCCAAAGATTAATGAACCTCATAAAAAATGATAAATTAAGTATTTCAAAAGCACATTTGCAAAATAAACCATTAAAGAGTTTTGGTTTTAAAAGAAAGTTAAGACCAAATATGAAACAAGAAATTATGAAGCTCTTCAAAGATATATAGAAGATATACTTAAATAACTTTAGGTTGTGGAGTGGTTTTTTAAAAGAAAACACAAAAAGCAACAACCATAGAGTAAAAGTGATGCCATAAAAAATAGTGAAAAACATGCCACTAAATGAGACATTTATCCCATTAAACAAACAACAAAGGCCTCAGTCATGGATTTTATAACAAAGTCCCACATATCAATAAGAAAAGACAACCTGTTACAATACTAGTCAAGAGATTTAAAGAGATATTTTACAAAAACAATAATATACAAATGGCCAATGAACATAGAAAGACATTATTAACCTCATTAAAAATTAAAATAATGCAAATTAAAACCACAATAATCAAATACTCATCCACTACATTGGCAAAAGTACTGACAATAAACATTTTGGCAAAGATGTAGAACAATATAAAACCACTGTTGTTGAATGTTTAACTTGGTATACCAACTTTGAAAGCTGACAACACCTCGTTATATAGAAGAATCACATTCTCTAAAATCCAGCAATTCATCTCTTAGAAATATACTCTAGAAGTGAACAGGTAACCTAGAGAATGGGAGAAAATTTCTGAAATCTATCCATCTGATGAAGGTCTAATACCCAGACTCTACAAGGAACTTAAACAAAATTACAAGAAAAAACAAACAATCCTATCAAAAAGTAGGCAAAAGATATGAACAGATGCTTCTCAAAAGAAGACATTTATGCAGCCAACAAACATGAAGAAAAGCTTATTATCACTAGTCATTAGAGAAATGCAAATGAAAACCACAATGAGATACCATCTCATGCCAGTTAGAATGGTGATCATTAAAAAGCCAGGAAACAACAGATGCTGGCGAGGATGTGGAGAAATAGGAATGCTTTTACACTGTTGGTGGAGTGTAAATTAGTTTAAACATTGTAGAAGACAATGTGGCGATTCCTCAAGGATCTAGAACCAAATACCATTTGACCCAGCAATCCCATTACTGGGTATATGCCCAAAGGATTATAAATCATTCTATTACAAAGACACATGCATACGTATGTTTACTGCAGCACTATTTACAATAGCAAAGATTTGGAACCAACTCAAATGCCCTTCAATGATAGACTGCATAAAGAAAATGTGACACATGATTGGCTTCCAAGATGGCCAAATAGGAACAGCTCTGGTCTACAGCTCCCAGCGATATCGATGCAGTAGATGGGTGATATCTGCATTTCCAACTGAGGTACCTGGTTCATCTCATTGGGAGTGGTTGGACAGTAGGTGCAGCCCACAGAGGGCGAGCCGAAGCAGGGTGGGGCATTGCATCACATAGGAAGTGTAAGGGGTCAGGGGATTTCCCTTTCCTAGCCAAGGGAAGCCATGAGTGACTTTACCTGGAGGAAGAGTACACTCCTGCCCAAATACTGTGCTTTTCCCACAGTCTTCACAACCAGCAGACCAGGAGATCCCCTCCTGTGCCTGGCTCAGTGGGTGCCACTCCCAAGGAGCATTGCTCGCTGCTAGCGCAGCAGTCTGAGATTGACCTGTGACATGGGAACTTGGCAAAGGGAGGAGCATCCACCATTGCTGAGGCTTGAGTAGGCGCTTTTATGCTCACATTGTAAACAAACTGGCAGGGAAGCTCAAACTGGGCAAAGGCCACTGCAGCTTAGCAAAATCTACTGCCTCTCCAGATTCCACCTCTGGGGGCAGGGCATATCTCAACAGAAGGCAGCAAACAGCTACTGCACACTTAAACGTCCCTGATGGACAGCTTTGACAAGAGAAGTGGTTCTCCCAGTATGGTGTTCGAGCTCCAATAATGGACAGACTGCTTCCTCAAGTGGGTCCCTGATCCCCGTGTAGCCTGACTGGGAGACACCTCCCAGTAGGGGCCAACAGACACCTCATACAGGCGGGTGGCCCTCTGGGATGAAGCTTCCAGATGAAGGATTAGGCAGCAATATTTGCTGTTCTGTAGCCTCCAATGGTGACACCCAGGTAAACAGGGCCTGGAGTGGACCTCCAGCAAACTCCAACAGACCTGCAGCTGAGAGACCCACCTGTTAGAAGGAAAACTAACAAACAGAAAGGAATAGTATCAACATCAACAAAAAGGATGTCCACTCAGAGACTACAGTCAAAGGTCACTGACTTCAAAGATGAAAGCTAGATAAAACCACAAAGATGGGGAGAAACCACAGCAGAAAGGCTGAAAATTCCAAAAACTAGAATGCCTCTTCTACTCCAAAGGAACACAACTCCTCACCAGCAAGGGAACAAAATTGAATGGAGAATGAGTTTGATGAGTTGACAGAAGTAGGCTTCAGAAGGTCAGTAATAACGAACTTCTCTGAGCTAAAGGAGCATGCTCTAACCCATCACAAGGAAGTTAAATCCTTGAAAAAAGAGGTTAGATGAACGGCTAACTAGAAAAACCAGTGTAGAGAAGAGCTTAAATGACCTGATGGAGCTGAAAAACACAGTATGAGAATTTAGTGAAGCATACACAAACTTCAATAGCCAATTCGATCAACTGGAAGAAAGGATATCAGTGACTGAAGATGAAATCAGTGAAATAAAACTAGGAGACAAGATTAGAGAAAACAGAGTGAAAACAAATGAACAAAGGCTCCAAGAAATCTGGGGACTATGTGAAAAGAGCAAATCTACATTTGATTGGTGTATCGAAAAGTGACGGGGAGAATGGAAGCAGATAGAAAACACTCTTCAAGATATTATCCAGGAGAATTTCCCCAACCTAGCAAGGCTGGCCAACATTCAAATTCAGGAAATACAGAGAACACCACAAGGATACTTCCTGAAAAGAGCAACACCAAGACACATAATTGTCAATTTCACCAAGGTTGAAATGAAGGAAAAAATGTTAAGGTAGCCAGAGAGAAATGTCGGGTTACCCACAAAGGGAAGCTCATCAGACTAACAGTGGATCTCTCAGCAGAAACACAAGCCAAAAGAGATGGGGGGCCAATATTCAACATTCTTAAAGAAAAGAATTTTCAACCCAGAATTTCACATCCAGCCAAACTAAGCTTCATAAGTGAAGGAGAAATAAAATATTTTACAGAGAAGTAAATGATGAGAGATTTTGTCACCACCAGGCCTGCCTTACAGGAGCTCCTGAAGGAAGCACTAAACATGGATAGGAATAACTGGTACCAGCCACTGCAAAAACATGCCAAACTGTAGAGACCACTGATGCTATGAAGAAACCACAACAATTAACAGGCAAAATAACCAGCTAGCATCATAATAACAGAATCAAATTCACACATAACATTATTAACCTTAAACGTAAATGGGCTAAATGCCCCAATTAAAAGAAAAAGATGGCCAAATTGGATAGAGTCAAGACCCATCGGTGTGCTGTACTCAGGAGACCCATCTCATAGGCAAAGACACCCATAGGCTTAAAATAAAGGGATGGAGGAAAATCTACCATGCAAATGGAAAACAAAAAAAAAACAGGGGTTGCAATCCTAGTCTCTGATAAAACAGACTTTAAAACAACAAAGATCAAAAGAGACAAAGAAGGCCATTACATAATGGTAAAGAGATCAATTCAACAAGAACAGCTAACTATTCTAAAGATATATGCACCTAATATAGAAGCACCCAGCTTCATAAAACAAGTTCTTAGAGACCTACGAAGAGACTTAGACTCCCACACAATAATAATGGGAGACTTTAACACCCCACTGTCAATATTAGACAGAACGAGACAGAAAATTAATAAATCTATCCAGGACTTGAACTCAGCTCTGGACCAAGAGGACCTAATAGACATCTACAGAACTCTCCACCACAAATCAACAGAATATACATTCTTCTCAGCATCACATTGCATTTATTCTAAAATTGACCACATAATTGGAAGTAAAAACACTCCTCAGCAAATGTAAATAAACAGAAATCACAACAAACTGTCTCTCGGACCACAGTACAATCAATTTAGAACTCAGGATTAAGAAACTCACTCAAAACTGCTCAAGTACATGGAAACTGAATAACCTGCTCCTGAATGACTACTGGGTACATAATGAAATGAAGACAGAAATAAAGATGCTCTTTGAAAGCAATGAGAACAAAGACACAACATACCAGAATCTCTGGGACACATTTAAAGCAGTGTGTAGAGGGAAATTTATAGCACTAAATGCACACAAGAGACTCAATCAAAACTGCTCAACTACATGGAAACTGAATAACTTGCTCCTGAATGACTACTGGGTACATAACGAAATGAAGGCAGAAATAAAGATGCTCTTTGAAAGCAATGAGAACAAAGATACAACATACCAGAATCTCTGGGACA
>NW_012114866.1:4633566-4636221 GCF_000951035.1 Colobus angolensis palliatus | reverse complement strand
GCTTCAAAGAGAATAAAATACCTAGGAATCCAACTTACAAGGGATGTGAAGGACCTCTTCAAGGAGAACTACAAACCACTGCTCAATGAAATAGAAGAGGACACAAACAAAAGGAGTAACATTCCATGCTCATGGATAGGAAGAATCAGTATAATGAAAATGGCCATACTGCTCAAGGTAATATAGATTCAATGACATTCCCATCAAGCTACCACTGACTTGCTTCACAGAATTGGAAAAAAAATACTTTAAATTTCATATGGAACCAAAAAAGAGCCAAGACATCCTGGGCAGGAAGAACAAAGCTGGAGGCATACCACTACCTGACTTCAACCTTTACTACAAGTCTACAGTAAACAAAACAGCACGGTACTTGTACCAAAACCGATATATAGACCAATAGAATAGAACAGAGGCCTCAGAAATAACAACACACATTTACCACCATCTGATCTTTGACAAACCTGACAAAAACAAAAAAAATAGGAAAAGATTCCCTATTTAATAAATGGTGTTGTGAAAACTGGCTACCTATATGCAGAAAAATGAAACTGGGCCCCTTCCTTACACCTTATACAAAAATCAACTCAAGATGGACCAAAGACTTAAACATAAGACCTAGGACCACAAAAATCCTAGAAGAAAACCTGTGCAATACCATTCAGGACATAGGCATGGGCAAAGGCTTCATGTCTAAAACACCAAAAGCAATGGCAACAAAAGTCAAAATTGACAAATGGGATCTAATTAAACTAAAGAGCTTCTGCACTGCAAAAGAAACTAGCATCAGAGTAAACAGGCAATCTACAGAATGGGAGAAAATTTTTGCAATCTATCCATCTAACAAAGGGCTAATATCCAGAATCTACAAAGAACTTAAACAAATTTACAAGAAAAATGCAAACAACCTCATCAAAAAATGGGCAAAGTATATATGAACAGACACTTCTCAAAAGGAGACATTTAGGTAGCCAACAGACATATGAAAAAATGATCATCACTGGTCATTAGAGAAATGCAAATAAAATAATTAGATACTATCTAAGACAGCTAGAATGGCGATCATTAAAAATGTCAGGAAACAACAGACGCTGGAGAGGTTGTGGAAAAATAGGAATGCTTTTACATTGTTGGTTGGAATGTAAATTAGTTAAACCATTTTGGAAGAGTGTGGCAATTCTATAAGGATCTAGAACTAGAAATACCATTTAACCCAACAATCCCATTACTAGGCATATACCCAAAGGCCAACCCAAATATCCATCAATGATAGACTGGATAAAAAAAAATGTGGCACATATACACCACAGAATACTATGCAGCCATAAAAAATGATGAGTTGACATCCTTTGCAGGGACATGGATGAAGCTGGAAACCATCATTCTCAGCAAACTATCACAAGATCAGAAAAACAAACAGCACATGTTTTCACTCATAACTGGGAGTTGAACAATGAGAACACATGGAGACAGGGAGGGGAACATCACACACTGAGGCCTGTGTGCAGTGGTGGGCTAGGGGACGGATAACATTAGGAGAAATACCTAATGTATGTGACAGGTTGATGGGTGCAGCAAACCACCATGACACATGTATACCTATGTAACAAAGCTGCACGTTCTGCACATGTAACCCAAAACGTAAAGTATAATAAAAAGAAAAAAAAATGTGGCACATATATACCATGGAATACTATGCAGCCATAAAAAGAATGAGTTCATGTCCTTTGAAGTATGACATGGATGAAGGTGGAAGCCATCATTATCAGCAAATTAACATAGGAACAGAAAACCAAACACCGCATGTTCTCACTTATAAGTTGGAGTTGAACAATGAGAACACATGGACACAAGGAGGATAACATCACACACTGGGGCCTATTGGGGGTTGCAGGCAAGGAGAGGGAGAGCTTTAGGACATACAATTGATGCATGTGGGGTTTAAAACCTAGATGACTGGATGATAGATGAAGCAAACCACCATGGCACACATATACCTACGTAATAAACCTGCACATTCTGCACATGTATTCTAGAACATAAAGTAAAATTTCAAGAAAAGAAATATACTCTAGAAAAACTCATGTGTGCCTGGATACACATATAAAAATGTTCATAGCAGCACTGATTTTAATAGTGAAGGCTAGAAACAACCCAAACGTCTACACACTCTAGAATGGACACATTACAGCATAATCCTGCAATAGAATAATATATAGCAATAAAAAATGAACAAACTAACACTATTCCCTACAATATAGATGAATCTCATAAGCATACTGCAGTATGAAGAAGAAAGAACCAAAAAATATATAAAGTATATATTTCACAGACGCATACAGAGGTGATTACTTATTACACTGTACAGTAACTACACTGTACCATTATATTTTATACTTTTTTGCATTCAAACTTTTTAAGGTTAAGGTTTAAAAGACCGAAGGAAAATACTGTTCTTGGCACTTCTTTTCTTTTTTTTTAATTTTATTTTATTATTATTATTATACTTTAAGTTCTAGGGTACATGTGCATAACGTGCAGGTTTGTTACATATAGATCGCAGACGCATACAGAGGTGATTACTTATTACACTGTACAGTAACTACACTGTACCATTATATTTTATACTTTTTTGCATTCAAATTTTTTAAGGTT
>NW_012114866.1:4622336-4627831 GCF_000951035.1 Colobus angolensis palliatus | reverse complement strand
CTTAGTCCCCTACTTTGAGTCATTAGAATCCATCAATAAATTCTAATGACAATATATATTTGGTATCCAGCCACTTCTCAACTCTTTGATCTGAGTCACTATATTCTCTTTCCCTTTCCATTGCAGTTGACTTCTAACCAGTCTCCCTGTTTTTACTCTTTCCCATATAGCCTATTCATAAAATATCCAAGATGGGTGCTATGATTTGAATGTTCCCTCCAAAATGTATGTTGAAACTTATCTCCAATATGGCAGTATTGAACAGTATGGCTTTTAAAAGGTGATTGGTTCATGAAAGTTCTGCGTTCATGAATGAATTAATCCTATTCATGGATTAATGGGTTATCATGGGAGTGGAACTGGTGGCTTTATAAGAAGAGAAACAAAGACCAGGCATGGTGGCTGATGCCTGTAATCCCAAAACCTTGGGAGGCCAAGGTGGGAGGACGGATTGAGTTCGGGAGTTCAAGACCAAACTAGGCAACATAGCAAGACCTTATTTCTACTAAAAATTAAAAAACTAGTAGGGCATGATGGTGGCACACCTGTAGTCCCAGCTATTCAGGAGGGTGAGGTATGAGGATCACTTGAGCCCTGGAGATTGAGGCTGCAGTGAGCTATGATCACGCCACTGTAGTCCTGCCTGGGCAACACAGTGAGACCCTGTAAGAAAGAAAGAAGAAAGAAAAGAAAGAAAGAAGAAAAGGAGGAGGAGGAGGAGAAGGAAGGGAGGAAGAAAGGAGGAAAGGAGGAAGGAGGAAGGAAAAAGGAAGAAGGAAGAAGAAAGAAGGAGAAAGGGAAGGAGAAGGAGGAGAAAAAGGAAGAAGAAGAAGGAGGAGGAGGGAGGAGAAGATGGAGGAGAAAGGAGGAGGAGGAAGGAAGGAAGAAGGGGAAGAAAGAAGAGGAAGAAGGAGAAGGAAGAGCAAAGAAGGAAGAAAGAGAAGAAGAGAGAAGTATAAGAAGGAGAAGGAGGAAAGAACGAAGGGGAAGAAGAGAAGAGGAAGAAGAAGAAGAAGAGGAGGAGGAGGGAGAAGTAACAGAGGCCTGGCCTAGCACACTCAGACCCCTCACCACATGGCAGATACTCTGTGCTGCCTTGGGACTCTACAGAGCCCACAACAGCAAGAAGGACCTCAGCAGATGTGCTCCCTTGACCATAGACTTCTCAACCTCCATAACTGCAAAAATCAATTCCTTTTCTCTATAAACTATCTCTAATTCCCAGGTATTCTGTTTCAGGCAACAGAAAACACTAGGACAGTGGATTTTTTTAATATATTTTAAGTTCTAGGGTACATGTGCACAATGTGCAGGTTTGTTACATACATATACATGTGCCATGTTGGTGTGCTGCACCCATTAACTTGTCATTTACATTAGGTATATCTCCTAATGCTATCCCTCCCCCTTCCCCCACCCTACAACAAGCTCCAGTATGTGATGTTCCCCACCTTGTATCATTGTTCAATTCTCACCTTTGAGTGAGAACATGCGGTGTTTGGTTTTCTGTTCTTGCGATAGCTTGTTCAGAATGATGGTTTCCAGCTTCATCCATGACCCTACAAAGGACATGAACTCATCCTTTTTTATGGCTGCATAGTATTCCATGGTGTATACATGCCACATTTTCTTAATCCAGTCTATCACTGATGGACATTTGGGTTGGTTCCAAGTCTTTGCTGTTGTGAATAGTGCCATAAGAAACATACATGTCCATGTGTCTTTATGGCAGCATGATTTATAATCCTTTGGGTATATACCCAGTAATGGGATGGTTGGGTCAAATGGTATTTCTAGTTCTAGATCCTTGAGGAATTGCCACACTGTCTTCCGCAATGGTTGAACTAGTTTACAGTCCCACCAACAGTATAAAAGTGTTCCTATTTCTCCACATCCTCTCCAGCACCTGTTGTTTCCTGACTTTTTAATGACTGCCATTCTAACTGTCTTAGATGGTAGCTCATTGTGGTTTTGATTTGCATTTCTCTGATGGCCAGTGATGACGAGCATTTTTTCATGTGTCCATTGACTGCATAAATGTCTTCTTTTGAGGAGTGTCTGTTCATATCCTTTGCCCACTTTTTGAGGGGGTTGATTTTTTTTTGTAAATTTGTTTAAGTTATTTGTAATTCTGGATATTAGCCGTTTGTCAGATGGGTAGATTGCAAAAATTTTCTCCTATTATGTAGGTTGCCTGTTCACTCTGATGGTAGTTTCTTTTGCTGTGCAGAAACTCTTTAGTATAATTAGATCCCATTTTTCAATTTTGGCTTTTGTTGCCATTGTTTTTGGTGTTTTAGTCATGAAGTCCTTGCCCATGCCTATGTCCTGAATGGTATTACCTAGGTTTTCTTCTAGGGTTTTTATGGTTTTAGGTCTAACATTTAAGTCTCTAATCAATCTTGAATTAATTTTTTTAAAAGGTGTAAGGAAGGGACCCAATTTTCAACTTTCTACATATGGCTAGCCAGTTTTCCCAGCACCATTTATTAAATAGGGAATCCTTTTCCCATTTCTTGTTGTTGTCAGATTTGTAAAAGATCAGATGGTTGTAGATGTGTGGTATTATTTCTGAGGCCTCTGTTCTGTTCCATGGGTCTATATCTCTGTTTTGGTACCAGTACCATACTGTTTTGGTTATTGTACCCTTGTAGTATAGTTTGAAGTCAGGTAGCGTGATGCTTCCAGCTTTGTTCTTTTAACTTAGGATTGTCTTGGTACTGTGGGCTCTTTTTTGGTTCCACATGAACTTTAAGGTAGGTTTTTCCAATTCTGTGAAAAAAGTCATTGGTAGCTTGATGTGGATGGCATTGAATCTATATTACCTTGAGCAGTATGGCCATATTCAGGATATTGATTCTTCCTGTCCATGAGCATGGAATGTTCTTCCATTTGTTTGTGTCCTCTTTTATTTTGTTGAGCAGTGGTTCATAGTTCTCCTTGAAGAGGTCCCTCACATCTTACTTTTTGTAAGTTGGATTCCTAGGTATTTTGTTTTCTTTGAAGCAATTGTGAATGGAAGTTCACTCATGATTTGGCTCTGTATTTGTCTGTTATTGATGTATAGCAATGCTTGTGATTTTTGCACATTGATTTTGTATCCAGAGACTTTGCTGAATTTGCTTATCAGCTTAAGGAGATTTTGGACTGAGACGATGGGGTTTTCTAAGTATACAATCACGTCATCTGCAAAGAGGGGCAATGTAGCTTCCTTTTTTCCTAACTGAATATCCTTTATTTCTTTCTCCTGCCTGATTGCTCCGGCCAGAACTTCCAAAACTGTGTTGAATAGGAGTGGTGAGAGAGGGCATCCCTGTCTTGTGCCAGTTTTCAAAGACAATGCTTCCAGGTTTTGCCCATTCAGTATGATATTGGCTGTGGGTTTGTCATTAACAGCTCTTATCATTTTCAGATATGTCTCATCAATACCTAGTTTATTGAGAGTTTTTAGCATGAAAGGTTGTTGAATTTTTTGAAGGCCTTTTCTGCATCTATTGAGAAAATCATGTGGTTTTTGTCTTTGGTTCTGTTTATATGATGGATTACGTTTATGGATTTGCATATGTTGAACCAGCCTTGAATCGCAGGGATGAAGTCGACTTCTTCGTGGTGGATAAGCTTTTTGATGTGCTGCTGGATTCGGTTTGTTAGTATTTTATTGAGGATTTTTGCTTCAATGTTCCTCAGGGATACTGGTCTAAAATTCTTTCTTTGTTGTATCTCTGCCAGGCTTTGTTTGGTATCAGGATGATGGTGACCTCATAAAATGAGTTAGGGCGGATTTCCTCCTTTTCTATTGATCAGAATAGTTTCAGAAGGAATGGTACCAGCTCCTCCTTGAACCTCTGGTAGAATTCAGCTGTGAATCCATCTGGTCCTGGACTTTTTTTGGTTGGTAGGCTATTAATTATTGCTTCAATTTCAGAATCTGTTATTGGTTTATTCAGGGATTCAACTTCTTCCTGGTTTAGTCTTGGGAGGGTGTATTTGTCCAGGAATTTATCCATGTCTTCTAGATTTTCTGGCTTATTTGCATAGAGGTGTTTATAGTATTCTCGGATAGTAGTTTGTATTTCTGTGGGATCAGTGATGATATCCCCTTTATCATTTTTTACTGTGTCTATTTGATTCTTCTCTTTTTCCTTCTTTATTAGTCTTTCTAGCGGTCTATCAATTTTGTAGATCTTTTCAAAAAACCAGCACCTGGATTCGCTGATTTTTTGAAGGCTTTTTTGTGTCTCTATCTCCTTCAGTTCTGCTCTGATCTTAGTTATTTCTTGCCTGCTGCTAGCTTTTCAATCTGTTTGCTCTTGCTTCTCTAGTTCTTTTAATTGTGATGTTAGGGTGTCAATTTTAGATCTTTCCTGCTTTCTCTTGTGGGCATTTAGTGCCAGAAATTTCCCTCTACACACTGCTTTAAATGTGTCCCAGAGATTCTGGTATGTTGTGTCTTTGTTCTCATTGCTTTCAAAGACCATCTTTTTATCTGCTTTCATTTCATTATGTACCCAGTAGTCATTCAGGAGCAGGTTATTCAGTTTCCATGTACTTGAGCGGTTTTGAGTGAGTTTCTTAATTCTGAGATCTAAATTGATTGTACTGTGGTCTGAGAGACAGTTTGTTGTGATTTCTGTTTATTTACATTTGCTGAGAGAGTGTTTTACTTCCAATTATGTGGTCAATTTTGGAATAATTGCAATGTGGTGCTGAGATGAATGTATATTCTCTTGATTTGGGTGGAGAGTTCTGTAGATGTCTCTTAGGTCTGCTTGGTGCAGAGATGAGTTCAAGTCCTGGATATCCTTGCTAACTTTCTGTCTCATTGATCTGTCTAATATTGACAGTGGGGTGTTAAAGTCTCCCAATACTATTGTGTGGCAGTCTAAGTCTCTTTGTAGGTCTCTAAGGACTTGCTTTATGTATTTGGGTGCTACTGTATTGGGCGCATATATCTTTAGGATAGTTGGCTGCTCTTGTTGAACTGATCTCTTTACCATTATGTAATGGTCTTCTTTGTCTCTTCTGATCTTTGATGGTTTAAAGTCTGTTTTATCAGAGACTAGGATTGCAACCCCTGCTTTTTTTTGTTCTCCATTTGCTCGGTAGATCTTCCTCCATCCCTTTATTTTGAGCCTATGTATGTCTCTGCATGTGAGATGGGTCTCCTGAATACAGCAGACTGATGGGTCTTGAATCCCTTTATTTTGAGCCCTTGTATGTCTCTGCATGTGAGATGGGTCTCCTGAATACAGCAGACTGATGGGTCTTGACTCTTTATCCAGTTTGCCAGTTCATGTCTTTTAATTGGACCATTTAGTCCATTTACATTTAAGGTTAATATTGTTATGTGTGAACTTCATCCAGACATTATGATATTAACTGCTTATTTTGCTCGTTAGATGATGCAGTTTCTTCCTAGCCTCGAAGGTCTTTACATTTTGGCATGTTTTTGCAATGGTTGGTACCGGTTGTTCCTTTCCATGTTTAGGGCTTCC
>NW_012114866.1:4598201-4622286 GCF_000951035.1 Colobus angolensis palliatus | reverse complement strand
TAGTTGATCCAGTTTCTTCATAGCATCGATGGTCTTTACAATTTGGCACATTTTTGCAGGGGCTGGTACCAGTTGTTCCCATCCATGTTTAGTGCATTTACATTTAAGGTTAATATTGTTATGTGTGAACTTGATCCTGCCATTATGATATTAACTAGTTATTTTGCTCATTAGTTGATCCAGTTTCTTCATAGCATCGATGGTCTTTACAATTTGGCACATTTTTGCAGGGGCTGGTACCAGTTGTTCCCATCCATGTTTAGTGCTTCCTTCAGGAGCTCTTGTAAGGCAAGCCTGGTGGTGACAAAATCTCTAAGCATTTGCTTCTCTGTAAAGGATTTTATTTCTCCTTCACTTATGAAGCTTAGTTTGGCTGGATATGAAGTTCTGGGTTGAAAATGCTTTTCTTTGAGAATGTTGAATATTGGCCCCCACTCTCTTTTGGCTTATAGAGTTTCTACTGAGAGATCCGCTATTAGTCTGATGGGCTTCCTTTTGTGGGTTACCCGACCTCTCTGGTTGCCCTTAACATTTTTTCCTTCATTTCAACTTTGGTGGATCTGACAATTATGTTTCCTGGAGTTGCTCTTCTCAAGGAATATCTTTGTGGCATTCTCTGTATTTTCTGAATTTGAATGTTGGCCTGCCTTGCTAGGTTGGGGAAGTTCTCCTGGATAATATCCTGAAGAGTGTCATGCAACTTTGTTCCATCTCCCCATCACTTTCCAGTACACCAATCAGATGTAGATTTGGTCTTTTCACGTAGTCCCATAGTTCTTGGAGGCTTCAAGGTTTTTACCCTCTTTGCGATGCGTTCAGACATCCTCCTTTGGCTCGGAGAAGTTTGTTATTACCAATTGTGTGAAGCCTACTTCTGTCAACTCGTCAAAGTCATTCTCCACACAGCTTGACAGTGGATCTTTTTAAACACAAGTCAGATCCCTCCTTTGCTCCCTCTGCTGTAGCCACAGTGACAAGTTTGATGTGTCTCCTATATGCCATCTACACCATGTACACTCTTGCCACAAAGCCCTTGCACTTGCTATTCCCTCTGCCTGATTAACCCTATACCTCTCTCAAGTTATTCAGTTCTCTAATGGAATGTCACTTTATTAGAAATGTCTTTCCTTTCTACCTTAGGTATATTCTTTATCCCCCTACTCTGTTTTATTTTTTGCGGTGCTTACCAGCTGACATATTAAGTACTTTATTTTATATCTCTCCTCACTAGGTAGTAAGCTCCATAAGAACAAGAATTTCATGTATTTTGTTAACTGATGTATCCCTAGTTTCTAGAACAATTGATGGCAAATTATATGCACTCAATAGTTATTAAATGAATATTAAATAAAAACAAACATACCAAAGTGTTAACAGTAGAGGGTAAAAGTATTTGTGTTCTCTGTATTTTCCAAATGTTCTACTTTGAAATTGTATTAACTTTATAAACAGAAAAATAAGCTATTATTCTGAGACAGTAAAATAGCACCTAGCTTAGTATCTGACAGATAGTAGACAAGCAATAAACATTTTTTAATTTGCTATCTAATCGATATGAGAAAGGCTAACAATGACCAACATACACATATACTGACTGTGTTGATGTTGAAGCATATAAAAAAGTAATAGTATACTTTATTTCAGTCTTTAATTTCTACTTGCTGCAACTTTCATTGTTTCCTCCTAAATCACAAGCATGAATATTGGTTTTTATTGTGAAATGCTGTCCAAGAAATACTTACTCCGTATTACTGATTTTGAAGCTCATGATTTCACTTACACAAAAAATTTCACAATGATTTTTAGGGATTACAGAAATAAATTTATTTTAATCATAGTTCAAGGAATCCCATGCCTATCTACATCTGAGTCCTGAAAAGAAATAAATCTAACAGAAACCAAAAGCTTTTCTTCAAAAGATGACCCATATGGAAATTAAACGACTGCATGTAAAATAAACCAAAAGCTTAAAATCATACTCTAGAGACTAATCTTATAAAAGCTATTTCTTATTCTAACATAGATTTCTGGAACCTACAGGAATTCTCAAAAGTGGGGCCTCACTTTAAGAAACAAGTGCCTTACTATACAGTACAAGGCACACTGACTAATCTGAATGCTTGCAGAGGAGAGCAGGCATGGGGGAGGACTGTGGTTTTTCAGAGGAAACACAATCTAAGCACAGGATATGTACAGCCTTTTCATCTGAAAGACAAAGACACATTCTAGCTGTCTCAACATTTTTTAAAGTATTGTCATATAGAAGAACCAATATCTTCCAATGTATCTAAAATGCAAATCTATTATTATTTTTCACTCATTTTATTCAACAAATATTTACTGCACACCTGCCATGAGTCAGGTGCTGTGATAAACGCTGATGACACATAGTGAACAAAAATACTGGGATAGAGGTTAAAAATACATTATTAATCACTGATGAATTAAAATCACAACTGTGATATAAGCTACAAAGAAGTACAGAGCACTATGAATGCTCATAGCTGGAGAATTTGATCTAATGAGGCAGATCATGGAACGCTTAATTAAAGAAATGATTGTGTTGAGATCTAAAAGACAAAGGTTAGTTTGGTGCTCACTTTAGGAGCACATATACTAAAATTGGAATGATACAGAGAAGATTAGCATGGCCCCTGCACAAGGATGACACACAGATTCATGGAGTGTTCCATATTTTTAATTTTAAAAAAAAGGTTAGTTTGGTGAAAGCTGAAAGAAAATTAGGAAGAGAGCTACCTAGGATGAAGGAAAGCAAAAGAAAAGCCTCTATAGAAGAGTAAAACAAAGAAAGAAAAACTAAAAGAAACCCAGGCTGGCTAGAAGTGATTGGTTAAGAAAAGAATCATACAATATGAGGGTGAAGAGGTAGGCAGAAGCCATACCAGAAAGAACTGATAGGCCAGGATAAGAAATATGTCTTAATCCTAAGAACAGTAAGAAGCCAATAGATTTGAGTTATTAATTTCAAGAATTCAATGACATCTGTCTTAGAACAGAGATTTAACAATTTAACAACTAAACCCATCTAACAATAAAATGGGTTGCCTCACAGAGTGAGCATCCCATTACTGCAAGTAATCAAGTAGAACCTAAATGATCATCTTTCAAGAATGCAATATAAGGGATTAGCATGCCTTGGAAATTTATCACTGAGGCTTCATCCTTCATTAAGATTAAATGTTTCAATTATTCAAACACCAAATAGGGATTTTCCAACACACTGCGAAAACTTGAAGTTTCTTTTTGTTATTTTTTTGTTTAGAGACAGAGTCTCAGTCTGTTGCCCAGGCTGAAGTGCAATGGTAGGATTATAGCTCACTGCAGCCTCAAACTCCAGGGCTCAAGCAATCCTCTAGCCTCAGCCTCCCAAATAGCTAGGACTACAGGCATTAGGACTACAGGCATGTGCCACCAAGCCTGGCTAATTTCTTGGTTTTTGCAGAGATGGGGTCTTACTATGTTGCCCAAGCTGGTAAACATTTGAAGCTTCAAAATGAAGTATTAATTGCTCATACCAATGTGCAAAATAAAAATATTTGACTGCAGTTTCATGGTGTTTCTCAGGAAGGATCATAATATTATATAATAGGAGATCCATTTTCAGTGTGGATCTCAGTGAGGGAGTGGCTCTTTTCCCCTGTTCATTGCCAAAGAACAGGCACAGCAATAAGCACAGGAGAAAGAAAGATTTCTGTGGAATTAGCAGGAAGGGATTTGAAAAATAGCAATAACAAAGAACTCCAACCTGGTGCAAAGCAAATATTATTTTCTTGGTCATGCTAGTAAGGGGTTCTCATCATTCCTTTAGCAAAGAAGTAGACAGAACACAATGGATAAGTACTTAGTTGAAGTGACTATGTATGCTGAAGTTAACTGCAGAGTGGAATGCATACAGTTTTTATTCAAAAACAAGGGTTGAGATATTTAAAAACTAATATTTGACTGTCTTCATCAAATACTGAATTAAGTGCCTTTGGATACTGTATCTCTAAATATTATACAGTGACCTTTCTCTATAAATAATATAACTGTATCTACAGATAACATATCTTGAGTTAAACAGTGCCTACTTTACTATCACTGTCAAAAATGGATAAAATCATCATTTAATAAATCACTTTCCTAGCCAGGTTTATTCTTGCTCAGTGTGATACATGTCATACTAATACCAACTTCTTTAGTAACAACTTTTTAATAGAAAGTCAAAAAATAACAGATGTTGGTGAGGTTGCAGAAAAAAGGGAATGCTTATACACTATCGGTGGAAATGTATATTAGTTTAGCTCCTTGGAAAGCAGTGTGGATATAGTTTAGCCCCTTGGAAAGCAGTGTGGATATTTCTCAAAGAATTGAAAATGAAACTATCATTTGACCCAGCAATCCCATTACTGGGTATATACCAAAAGGAAAATAAACTGTTCTACCAATAAAACTCCTGCACTCATTTTATTTACTGCAGCACTATTCACAACAGCAAAAACATGGAATCAACCCAGGTGCCCATCAACAGTAAACTGGACAAAGTAAATGTGGTACGTATACCCCATGGAATACCACACAGACATAAAAAAGAACAAAATCATGACCTTTGCACCAACATGGATGCAGCTAGAGCCCATTATTCTAAGTGAATTAACATAGAAAGAGAAAATAAAATATAGCATATTCTCACTTATAAGTAGGAGCTAAACATTGAGCATACATGGCCAAAAAGATGGGAAAAAAATAAACACTGGGGATTCCAGAAAGGGAAAGGGAGGGAAGGGAGAAAGGGTTGAAAAACTACCCATTGGGCAATACGTTCAATTGGCAATGGGAATATTAGAAGCCCAAACCTCGACATCATACAATATACCCATATAACAAACCTGCACATGTACCCTCTGAATCTAAAGAAATTTAAAAAATTAAAAATAGAGTTTTTAATATGAACCAAAGGAAAAAAGGTAAACATTATGGATTTTAAAAATCAAGCCAGATTTTGTACTTCAAGAGACAAATTTGGGATGTCAATACTGAGCAAACCAATAATATTTCACATGAACTTATCAGCTGAAACCTTAGAGTTACTTAGCTCTATGAGTTTTGGGATTCTTTCTAAGTAATGGTAGTATCTTCAATGAGCACTTATCTTTCACTAGTATGTCTTCTTGCCTCCCCATTTAATCACTAGCGGTACAAACTTCTACTTTCTAATAGCTCCTTCCATGTCTTAATCTCCATTTTTATCTACTCCACCTTTCTTCAGGCTCATAACATTCACTTATCCCACCTGACTGGTCTTGCTGTCATGCTGTTAGAAGTATCTTTTTGTTATTCAAAAAAATAACAACAACTATTTCATATGTCTTATATTTAACTTATTGATATTTCTAACAGCTGTTCTTCATTATCCAACAATCTCCCAAATCCCCCAAATCTTATTAGTTACCAAGTCCTATTACCTTTCTAAATATCTTTCAAGGTCATCTCCTGTTCCCCATCTTCATTGTTTCCTCTTTAGTTGAAGTATTCATTAGTTTTCTTTTGAACAATTTAGTTTTCTTTTGAACACCTTCTGGGTGTTTTTCCAACTACTAGTTTCTTCTCCCTTGTAATACCTTCAGACCCTTGCAGAGTAATTTTGTAAAACTCAGATTTGTTCATGTCCTTCTTGTTCTTATATAATTTATAATAATTATAGGTATCATTTCCTGTGTGTGTGTGTTTGTTAGGCACTGTGCCAGATGCATTATAAACACTGTCTTTAATCCTCACATCAACTTTGTAAGATAGGTACTAGCATCCCTGTTAACAAATGCAGAAATGTAAGGCTCCTGGGAGTTAAATATTTTTCCCAAGTTTTTACAGCTCATTGGTGGATGTGGAACAGAGCCCAGATACATCTAGGTTTAAAGAGTCAGGGAATATGTCAACTGGCAATATCTGTGAATGAAATCACATAGGGGAAATTTTTGAATGTGCTTTTATTATTTTGTCTTAGTTTTCAATATAATTCAACTTTCATATTTTGACATCTTCTCTAACTTTCCTGGTGGAAAGTGTTATCATCTCTGGGTATAGGTACTTTACAGATTCTTATAGCACTTTTTGGAATAGTGAATACTAAACAGTTATCATTCCTCATGTATTTTTACAACTTGTTTTCTCTACGCATTAGCTGTTTTGTTTTAAACAGAGCTGTTAAACAGATTTTAAATATTTAAAAATGTTGCTTACCTTTGTTTTCACATGCTCTTAGTTTCAGTGTATCTGAGTTTCAGGAAGGAGTCACTCCGCCTATGTACTGGGCAGAGGTTTAATATTGAGCTCTCTGGAAATATATATTTTTGTTGTACACCAATCATCTTCTTGAATTATTTGGTTGGAGGAAAATAATTCGAGAAAATATACTTTTGTTGTACATCTATCATCTTCTTGAATTACTTGGTTGGAGGATTTCTGGGAGCTAAGATAAAAATTGAGAGTTGGGAACTATAGAATCATCTATATTTGTGAGTGATAAGGTGGATTGTCAAGACAATATTGAAAATAATTTGGTGGATGGTATGACTGTAGTCAGATAACTGGAGTTGGTAGAAAATACAATTTGATTGTTGGCATATGAAAGACAAAAGGAGAAGTCAGAGTCATGTTTAACTAACTAATTTTGACCTAGTCCATTCAGTAAGAGAATTGTTCAGTGTGAGCCTAGATTATTCTAATTTTGAAACAATATCTTGTGTATAAGACAGAGTAAATTAATGGAATATGAGTTCTCTTACGGGGGCAGATACTGTGAGTAGTGGACTTAAATATTTTATGATGGCAAGAATGTGGGTAGGTGTGAGTAATATGTGTTTAAACTTGGACTTTTGTGTCAAACAGACCTGATTGAATCTCTGTTCCACAACTTACTAGCTGTGTAAATTTCAGAAATTCCTAAATCATCACTTTCCTTTTTGTAAACATCTTAGTCTTAAGACTTTATTTCTTCATCTAAAAATTGAGGATATTAATAGTGTCTATCTTAGTGCTTAATTCATAATACCTTGAATCTAGCAAGTCCTCAAAATAATATGGGTTACTATCATTATTATTGATTTTCAGATCAGTCTTTCATGTGTTCTTTCTCAATGACATAGACAGAAACAACAGGGTAATATTAGAACTGACTAGAAGTGGCATATAGGAGTGGTAAGGTTTCTTATGAGTGATAATAATGTAAGAAGAGTATCTGAAGGAAAAAAGGAACATGGGACATTTGAATTTGTTGCTTCTGTTTTATAACGCTGGTTTTGTTTCTGTGCTATAATAACATAGCTATCCTATTTGCTAGGCTCTCATTCAGATAGTAGAAATTTGTGAGGTTTTATGAATCTTCTATCCACAAATGGTTATGAGAAAAAGGATTTGAAGATCTGGTTTGTGATGAGTAAAAGCGTAATACTAAATCCTTATCATAGTCTAGATATAGTTCAAGTCTAACAGAATATGACAAGAAAGAAATAGAATTAGTTCTCCTTGATTACAAAGTAAGGTTATGTAATTTGTTTCCAAATAGCACTAAAAAATTCTGTAATTTGCAGAGTAAAATCCCAATAATTGCCCTGATTACATTCTATTTTCCATTTACTTTTCCTAATCAAATACATTGACTCTCTCTGCTAAATTTTAATTATCAATCAAGTCACTTCTCAGACCACAGTGGAATACAACTAGAAATCAATTCTAAGAGAAACTCTCAAAAATGCACAAAGACATGAAAACTCAACAATCTTCTCCTGAATAATCTTTGGGTCAAGCACAAAATTAAGAGGTAAATTTAAAAACTTTTGGAAATGAATAAAAAGAGACACAATGTACCAAAACCTCTGGGATATAAGAAAAGACTAAGAAGCAAGTTTTTAGCAATAAATTTCTACATCAAAAGGACAGAAAGATCACAAATTAACAACCTAACATTGCACCTCAAGGAACTAGAAGAGCAATATAGAACCAAAACTGCAATTAGCAGAATTAAAAAATTCAAAGATCAGAGCAGAATCAAATGAAATTGAGACCAAAAAAAAAGAATCAACCAAATGAAAAGTTTGTTTTCTGTAAATATAAACAAAATTGATAGAACACTAGCTAGATTGACCAAGAAAAGAGAGACAATTCAATCAGAAATTTTAAAAAGGAGACATTATAACTGAAGCCACAGACATACAATTGATAAACAGAAACTACTGTGAACATCTCTACATTGACAAACTAGAAATGCTAGAGGAAATGAATAAATTCCTGAACACATAGAACCTTCCAAGATTGAACCTTGAAAATACAGAAACCCTAAACAGACCAAAATGAGTAGTGAGATTGAATCAGTAATAAAAACTTTCCCAATAAAGGAAAGCCCAGGATGGGAGGGATTCACAGCTGAAATCTACCAAAAGTACAAAAAAGAAACAGTATCAGTCCTACTGAAACTGTTCCAAAAAATTGAGGGAAGGAAATCCTCCCTAACTCATCCTATGAAACCAGCATCACCCTGATATGAAAGGCAGGCAAAGACATAACAAAAAAAAAGCAAAACTACAGACCAGTATCCCTGATGAAAATAGATATAAAAACCCTCAAAAAATATGAGAAAACCAAATCCAACAGCACATCAAAAACATAATACACCATGATCAAATGGGGTTTATTCCAGAGATGCAAGAGTATTTCAATATATGCAAATCAATAAATGTGACTCACCATATAAAGAGAATTAAAAACAAAAATGATATGATCATCTCAATAGATGCAAAAAAGGCATTCAACAAAATTTAACATCCTATCATGATTTAAAAAAATAAAAACCCTCCCCAAGACAGGTATAGAAGGAACATACCTCAAAATAATAAAAGCCATATATGACGAACCTATAGCCAACATCATACTGAATGTGGAAAATTTCAAGGCATTCCCCCTAAAACTAAAACAAGACAATGATTTCTACTTTCACCACTCCTGTTCAACATAATACTAGAAGTCCTAGCCAGTGCAATCAGGAAGTAGAAAGAAATAAACGGCATCCAAATTGAAAAAGAGGAACTCAGATGATCTCTTCTCGGTAATGATATGATCATACACATAGAAAACCCCAAAATTTTGGGAAACAAATTCAGTAAATATTCAGGATACAAAATGTATAAAAATCAGTAGCATTTCTTTTTTTCTTTTTTTTTTAAGAGACAGGGTCTTACTCTGTCACCCAGGCTGAAGTGCAATGGCACAATCATAGTTCACTCACTGCAGTCCTGAACTCTGGGACTCAAGTGATCCTCCCAAGTAGCTGGGACTACAGGCACATGCCACCATACCTGGTGATATGGCTTGGCTGTGTCCCCACCCAAATCTCATCATGAATTCCCACGTGTTGTGGGATGGACCCAGTGGGAGATAATTGAATCATGGAGGTAGGTCTTTCCCATGCTGTTCTCATGATAGTAAGTCTCACAAGATCTGATGGTTATTATATGGGAGAGTTTCCCTGCACAAGTTTTTTTCTCTTTGCCTGTCACTATCCACATAAGATGTGACTTGCTCCTCCTTGCCTTACACCATGATTGCAAGGCTTCCCCAGTCACATGGAATGGTAAGTCCAAATAAATCTCTTCCTTTTGTAAATTACCCAGTCTCAGGTATGTCTTTATCAGCAGCATGAAAACAGATTGATACAGTAAATTGATACCAGCAGAGTGGGGCAATGCTGAAAAGATACCTGAAAATGTGGAAGTGACTTTGGAACTTGGTAACATGCAAACTTGGAACAGTTTGGAGGGCTCAAAGAATACAGGAAAATGTGGGAAAGTTTGGAACTTCCTAGAGACTTCTTGAATGGCTTTGACCAAAACCCTGATAGTGATATGGACAATAAGGTTCTGGCTGAGGTGGTCTCAGATGGAGATGAGGAACTTGTTGGGAACTGGAGCAAAGGTGACTATTGTTGTGTTTTAGCAAAGAGACTGGTAGCATTTGGTCCCTGCACTAGAGATTTGTGGAACTTTCAACTTAAGAGAGATGAATGATTTAGGATATCTGGCAGAAGAAATATCTAAGCAGCAAAGCATTCAAGAGGTGACTTGGGTACTGTTAAAGGCATTCAATTTCATAAGGGAAGCAGAGCACAAAAGTTTGGAAAATTTGCAGCCTAACAATGTGATAGAAAAGAAAAACCTATTTTCTGAGGATAAATTCAAGCTGGCTGCAGAAATTTGCATAAGCAACAAGGAGCCAAATGTTAATCCCTAGGACAATGGGGAAAATGTCTCCAAGGCATGTCAGAGATCTTCACAACAGCCTCTTCCATCACAGGTCTGGAGACCTAGGAGGAAAATGGTTTGGTGGGCCAGGCCCAGGGTCCCTCTGCTGTTTACAGTCTAGGCACTTGGTCCCTGTGTCCCAGCTGCTCCAGCCATGACTAAAACAGGCCAAGGTACAGCTCAGGCTGTTGCTTCAGAGGGTAGAAGCCCAAAGCCTTGGCAGCTTCCACATGGTGCTGAGCCTGTGGGTGCACAGAAGTCAAGAATTTAGGTTTTGGAATCTCCTCCTAGATTTCAGGAGACATATGGAAACACCTGGATACTCAGACAGAAGTTTCCTGCAGGGGCAGGGCCCTCATGGAGAACCTCCAATGCAGAAGGGAAATGTGAGGTTGGAGTCCCCACACAGAGTCCCTACTAGGGCACTGCCTAGTGGAGCTGTTAGAAGAGGACCACCATCCTCCAGACTCCAGAATGGTAGATCCACCGACACCTTGCACCATGCACCTGGAAAAGCTGTAGGCAATGCCACCTGTGAAAATAGCCAGAATGGAGGGTGTACCCTGCAAAACCACAGGGGCCAAGCTGCCCAGGACCATAGGAACCACCTTCTTGCATCAGAATGACCTGGATGTGAGACATGGAGTCAAAGGGGATCATTTTGGAGCTTTAAGATTTGACTGCCACACTGGATTTCGGACTTGCATGGGACCTGTAGCCTCTTTGTTTTGGCCAATGTCTCCTATTTGGAATGGCTGTACTTACCCAATACCTGTACCCCTGTTGTATCTAAGAAGGAACTAGCTTGCTTTGATTGTACAGACTCATAGGCAGAAGGGACTTGCCTTATCTTAGATAAGACTTTGGACTGTGGACTTTTGTTAATGCTGAAATAACTTTAACTGTTGGGAACTGTTGGGAAGACATGATTGGTTTTGAATCATTGGTTTTGAAATGTGAGGACATAAGATTTGGGAGGGTCATGGGTGGAATAATATGGTTTGGCTCATCCGATTCTCATCCTGAATTCCCACGTGTTATGGGAGGGGCCTGGTGGGAGGTAACTTAATCATGGGGTCAGGTCTTTCTGTGCTGTAGTCTCATGAGACCTGATGGTTATTATAAGGGGGAGTTTTCCAGCACAAGCTCTCTTCTCTTGTCTACTACCATGTGAAATGTGCCTTTCACCTTCCACCATGATTGTGAGGCCTCCCCAGCCATGTGGAACTGTAAGTCCAATAAACCCCTTTCGTTTGTAAATTGTCCAGTCTCAAGTATGTCTTATCAGCAGCATGAAAATGGATTAATACACCTGGCTAATTTTTTTTATATATATTTGGTGGGGATGGGGGTCTCTTTACACTGCCCAGCCTTGTCTTGAACTTCTGGCCCAGGCAATCATCCCATCTCAGCCTCCCAAAGTGCTGGGATTATAGGCATGAGCCACTCCACCCAGCCAGTAGCATTTCTATACACTGATAATGATCAAACTGAGAATAAAATCAAGGACTCAATCCCATTTACAATAGTTACAAAAAATAATGAAATACCTAGGAATACCTTTAAATAGGTAAAATATCTCTATAATGAGAACTATAAAACATTGATGAAAGAAATTAAAGAGAACACCACAAAATGGAAAAATACTCCATGCTCATGGATTGGAAGAATCAATATTGTTAAAATGACCTTACTACCCAAAGCAATCTACGAGGTTCAATGCAATTCCTATCGAAATACCAATGGCATTCTTCACAGAAATAGAAAAAAAAAATCCTAAAATGTATATGGAACCACACACACCACACACACATACACACCAAGAATAACCAACGCTATCCTTAGTAAAAAGAACAAAACTAAAGGAATCACATTACTTGACTTCAAGGTATACCACAGAGCTATAGTAACTAAAACAGCATGGTATTGGCATTAAAAAAACACAACAATGGAACAGAACAGAGAACCTAGAAAGAAATCAACACACCTACAGTGAACTCATTTTTGACAAAGGTGCCAAGAATATGTATTGGGGAAAGGATAGCCTTCTCAATAAAGGGTGCTGGGAAAACTGGATATTCATATGCAGAAGAATGAAATTAGACCCCTACCTCTTGCCATATACAAAAATCAAATCAAAATGGATTAAAGACTTATACTAAGACTTCAAACTATAAAATGACTAAAAGAAAACATCAGGGAAACTCTCCAGGACATTTCGCTGGGCAAAGATTTCTTGAGTAGTACCCTATAAGGACAGGAAACCAAAGCAAAAATGGACAGATGGAATCACATCAAGTTAAAAAGTTTCTGCACAGCAAAGAAAATAATCAACAAAGTGAAGAGACAACCAACATAATGGAAGAAAATATCTGCAAACTATCTGATATGGTCTGGCTCTGTGTCTCCACCCAAATCTTATCTTGAGTTGTAATCCTAATTGTAATCGCCACATGTTGGGTGAGGGACCTTGTGGGAGGTGATTAAATCATTGGAATGATTCTCCCATGCTGTTCTCATGATAGTGAGTGAGTTCTCAAAAGATCTGATGGCTTTGTGAGGGGCTTTTCCCCCACTTTGCTCTGCACTTCTCTCATTCTTCTCTCTCCTGCCACCATGTGAAGAAGGATGTGTTTGCTTCCCCTTCTGCCATGATTGTAAGTTTCCTGAGGCCTCCCCAGCCATGTGGAACTGTGAGTCAACTAAACCTCTTTCCTTTATAAATCACCCAGTCCCAGGCAGTTCTTTACAGCAGTGTGTGAATGGACTAATTGGTACCACAGAGAGTAGGGTACTGCTACAAAGATATCTGAAAATGTGGAAGCAACTTTGGAACTGGCTAACAGACAGAGGTTGGAACAGTTTGGAGGGCTCAGAAGAAGACAAAAAAAATGTGGGAAAGTTTAGAACTTCCTAGAGACTTACTGAATGACTTTGACCAAAATGCTCATGGACATGCTATATGGACAATGAAGTTCAGGCTGAGGTGGACTCAGATGAAGATGAGGAACTTTTTGGGAACAGAGAAAAGGTGATTCTTGCTATGCTTTAGCAAAAAGACTGATGGCATTTTGCCCTGCCCTAGAGATCTGTGGAACTTTAAACTTGAGGGGAATAATTTAGGGTATCTGGCAGAAGAAATTTCTAAGTGGCAAATCATCAAAAAGGAAGCAGAACATAAAAGTGTGGAGAATTTGCAGCCCGACATGACAGACAGAAAAAAAAAAAAAAAATCTAGGGAGAAATTCAAGCCAGGTACAGAAATTTGCATAAGTAACAAGAAGCCAAATGTCAGTTACTAAGACATACTAAGATAATGGGGCAAATGTTTCCAGGACATGTCAGAGAACTTCACAGCAGTCCTTGCCATCACAGATGCCAAGGCCTAGGCGGGAAAAATTGTTTGCTGGGTTGGGTCCAGGGCCCCCCTGCTGTATACAGTCTCAGGACTGTGTCCCAGTCACTCCAGCCATGGCTAAAAGGAGCGATGGTACAGCTCAGGATGTTGCTTCAGAGGGTGGAAGACCCAAGCCTTGGCAGCTTCCACACAGTGTTGGTTCTATGGGTGCACAGAAGACAAAAACTGAGGTTTGGGAACCTCTCCCTTGGTTTCAGAGGATATATGGAAATGCTTGGATGTCCAGGTAGAAGTCTGCTGCCAGGGCACTGCCTAGTGGAGCTGTGAGAAGAGGGCCACCATCCTCCAGACCCCAGAATGGTAGATCCACCAACAGCTTGCACCCTGCACCTGGAAAAGCCACAGACACTCAATGTCAGCCATGAAAGCAGCTAGGGCAGGAGGTTGTACCCTGCAAAGCCACAGGGGTGGAGTTTCCCAAGTCCATGGGAGCCCTGTTTGAATCAGAATGAACTGAATGTAAGACACGGAGTCAAAGGAGATCATGTGGAACTTTAAGGTTCAATGACTGCTTTATTGGATTTCAGACTCCCATGGGGTCTGTAGCCCTTTGTTTTGGCCAATTTTCCCATTTGGAATGGGTATATTTACCCAATGCCTGTACCCTCATTGAATCTAGGAAGTAACTAACTTGCTTTTGATTTTACAGACTCATAGGCAGAAGGGACTTGCCTTATCTCAGAAGAGACTTGGAACTTGAACTTTTGGGTTAATGCCGGAATGAGTTCAGATATTGGGTGACTGTTGGAAAAGCAAGATTGTGCTTTGAAGTGTGAGGTCTTGAGATTTAGGAGGAGGCAGGGGCAGAATGATATGGTCTGGCTTTGTGTCCCCACCCAAATCTCATCTTGAATTACAATCCCAATTGCAATACCCATGTGTTGGGGGAGGGAACTTGTGGGAGGTGACTGAATCATGGGGGAAGTTCTCCTGTGCTGTTTTCATAACAGTGAATGAGTTCTCACAAGATCTGCTGGTTTTATGAGAGGTTTTTTCCCACTTCACTTTGTACTTCTCTCATTCTCTCTCCCACTGCCACGTGAAGAAGGAAGTGTTTGTTTCCCCTTCCACTGTGATTATAAGTTTCCCGAGGCCTCCCCAGCCATGTGGAACTGTGAGTCAATATAAACCTCTTTCCTTTATAAATTACCCAGTCTCAGGTATTTCTTCATAGCAGTGTGAAAACAGACTAATACACTATCCATCTGACAAGGGATTAATAACCAGAATCTATAAGGAGCTCCAACAACTCTATAGGAAAAGACTTAATAATCCAATTTAAAAATGGGAAAAAGATCTAAATAGACATGTCTCAAAAGAAGACATACAAATAAGCAAACTAGTATATAAAAAGATACTCAACATCACTGAACATCAGAGAAATGAAAATCAAACTACAATGAGTTATCATCTCCCCTGTTAAGATGGCTTTTATCCAAAAGCCAGGCAATAACAAATGCTGATGAGGATGTAGAGAAAAGGGAACCATTATACACCATTGGTGAGAATGTAAATTAGTACAATCACCATGGAGAACAGTTTGGAGATTCCTCAAGAAACTGGAAATAGAACTACCATATGATCCAGACATTCCACTGCTGGGTATATACCCAAAAGAAAGGAAATCAGTATTTTGAAGAGATATCTGCACTCCCATGTTTACTGCAGCACTATTTACAATAGCCAAAATTTGGAAGCAACATAAGTGTCCATCAACAGATGAATGAATAAAGAAAATGTGGTACATATACACAATGGAGTACTATTCAGCCCTAAAAAAAAGAATGAGATCATGTAATTTGCAAGAATATGGATGGAGCTGGAGGTCATTATGTAAAGTTAAATAAGCCAGGCACTGAAAGACCACTTTGCATGTTCTCATTTATTTTTGGCAGCTAACTGGACTCATGGAGACAGACAGCAGAACAATGGTTACCAGAACCTGGGAAAGATAGTGAAGTGTTGGGAGGGACGAAAGTGGGGATGATTAATGGGTACAAAAATATAGTTAGAAAGAGTGAATAAGATCTAGTATTTGGTAGCACAGCAGGGTGAATACAGGCAACAATAATTTATTGTACATTTAAAAATAACTAAAAGAGTATAATTGGATTATTTGTCACACAAAGAAGGGATAATTGCTTGAGGTGATGAATACTCAATTTGCCCTAAGGAAATAATTTCACATTGTATGCCTGTACCAAATATCTCACATATGCCATAAACATATGTCTATTAGGTACAGACAAAAATTAAAAATAAATATAAATAGAAACAAAAAATGTTTAAAGTAAAACATTTTAAACAGTATATTGAGTTAAGGAGCTATGCTTAAAAAGAGTACTTTTCTACTTTTATTTTATTTTTATTTTATTTCATATTTTTGAGACAGGATCTCACTTTGTTGACCAGGGTGGAGTACAGTGGCACGATCTCAGGTCACTGCAGCCTCCACTTCCTGGGCTCGAGCAATTCTCTTATCTCAGCTTCCCGAGTAGCTGAGACTACAGGCTCGCACTGCCACATTTGATGAATTTTGTTTATTTTTTGTAGAGACAAGTTTTCACTATGTTGCCCAGGTGGGTCTCAAGTTTCTGGACTCAAGCTGTCCTCCAACCTGAGCCTTCCAAAGTGCTGGGATTACAGGTGTAAGCCACTGTACCACACTGCTACTCTAATTTTATTTATACAAAGTTCAAGAACAGGCAAACTCAATCTCTGGTTATTAAAAACAAAAATGATTGCTCCAGGGTGGAGACAAGATTGACAGAAAGAGTATGACAGAAACTTCTGGTAAGGTGGAAATGTTCTGTGTCTGTGAATCTCATTGAGAATACTGGTATACATTTGACAAATGTATATACCTGTATACCTTCCTTCCTTCCTGTCAGTTCTTTCCTATTAAGAAAAAAATATATAAAATTATAACATCTGTCAAAACTCATTGATTAATACCCTTAACATTCATTTACACTATATAAATTATACCTAAAAAATAGTTAATGTAATTTACCACATTAACAGAATAAAATTTAAAATCCTTTGATTATCTCAGTAGATGCAGAGGAAGCATTTGAAAAAGTACAATACAATTTTTTTAGTAAGAAAATATTTGCAACCTAGGAGTAGAAAAGAACTTCCTGAATGTAATCAATGACATATACAAAGAACTTTTAAAAATTGTATTTAATGTCAAAGTGTTAAAACCTTTCCCACTGAGGTCAGGAATGAAACTAAGGTTTTCATTATCACTATCCCTATCTGTTCAATATTTACCATGTAATTTGTAACATGCTAGTGTAGTAAAGCATGAAAAAGAAAAATAAAGAATGTAAAGATTTTTAAAGGAGTTTATAAAATACTTATTAGAACAGAATATCCTGACAAGTTTATCTTCCAAATATGTACAGACTCCTGAGAGATTGCTATTATGAAACAGGATGGAGTAACAGATACAAAATTTACTATCTAAACTGAAACAAGTAAAAATATGAGCAAAATATATAAAATAATAACTTTCAAGGCATTGGAAAAAGCACAAAGGACAGTAATGCCTGAGATGTGGTAAACAAATGAAGTAAGCCCTATGATTCTCACAGATCACTGCCAGGAGAATATTTTCAGGCCAGAGCACAGAAATAGAGAGAACTCAGTTTATGCATGTAGTCTGTCTAAGGAAATGAAGCTGGGAATCTGCAGAGATCAAGGCAGTGAGAATTTAAAGGACAGAAACTAGACAAGAGAGACGTCAGAGAGTACCAGAAATCTACAGAGGATCCCCCTTTAGTCTTTGGCAGAGCAGTTATCAGTGCATGAACAAGAGGAAACCATCTGAAGCTGTGGAAAGAACCACCCAAAACGATTAGAGAAAACAGTACTTGAGGGTGACACAGATCTAGGAATAGCTCCTCTTGCCACTAGCCAAAATGTAAAACCTCTTAATTCACTGGGCATTGGATAGAATGCCTGAGAAGTGTATTGTTTCACTAGTGGGAAAGAATTAGGCCTAGACTAACTGCTACTCTAGTCTTGCTTAACAAAGCTCAAAAACAAAAATTGAAAGGATAAAAAAGATTCCATGTAACTGAAGTATCATGAAGAAAACTATACAGAGCACCTCATAATTAAATTGCTTAAAACCAGTGATACAGAGAAAAACCTTAAGAGTCAGAGGAGAAAAGACACCTTATATAGAGGAACAAAGATAAGAATTATACCAGACTTCTCATCAGAAAAAAGTAAGCCAGAAGACAGTAGTGCAAGATCTTTAAAGATCTGACAGAAAAAAATGTGAACCTATAATTCTATATCCAAATATCTTTCAAAAATTAACATAAAAAGGACATTGAAATGCTGAAAGAATTAATCAACTGCAGAACCACACAATAAGAAATGTTAAATAAAGTCATTCAGAAAGAAGAAAAATGGTACCATATGTAAATTTGGAATCGTACAAAGAATGAAGAGCACTGAACTGCTAACTACATGAGAATAATAGTTAATTTTATGTGTCAGTTTGACTGGGTTAAGGGAAACTCTGATTGCCATCAAATCGTTTTTCTGGATGTGTCTGTGAGGATGTTTCTGGAAGAGATTAGCATTTGAATCAGTACACCAAGAAAGAAGATCACCTTTTTGATGCCCCAAATAGGATAATCTCCTATCTGAAGACCTTTGTACTTGTTTTTTTCTATAACTGGGAGCAAAAAAGAGGCCCAACACAAATACTAAAGATCAAAGCACAACATGTGAATATAATGATATTCATTGACTCTAATTTTAGGCCTCTGCATCAATAGGATGTAAATCACTTTTTCAATAAAAAAATTAAGGTTCACAGGAGACAACAAAAATGTGTATATTTTATCCATTGTTTATTCTGTAGTTTTCCTAACTGACATGGTCAAACCAACTTTTAAAATGGGCAAGAGTCTTGAATAGAAACTTTCCCAAAGAAGACACCCAAATTAACAACAAATGCATGAAAAGGTGCTAAATTTCTTGGGGTTTTTTGTTTGTTTGTTTGTTTTTGCCTAAAGAATTTTTTTTTTTTAATTTTACTTAAAGTTCTGGGATACATGTGCTGAATGTGCAGGTTTGTTACATAGGTATACACATGCTATAGTGGTTTGCTGCACCTAGCAACTCGTCATCTAGGTTTTAAGCCCCACACGCATTAGGTCTTGGTCCTAATGCTCTCTCTCCCCTTGCACCCGACGCCCCGTCAGGGCCCGGTGTGTGATGTTCCCCTCCCTGTGTCCATGTGTTCTCACCGTTCAACTCCCACTTAGGAGTGAGAACATGCGGTGTTTGGTTTTCTTTTCCTGTGTTAGTTTGCTGAGGATAACGGTTTCCAGCTTTACCCATGTCCCTGCAAAGGACATGCACTCATTATTTTTCATGGCTGCATAGTATTCCATAGTATGTATGTGCCACATTTTCTTTATCCAGTCTATCATTGATGGACATTTGGGTTTGTTCCAAGTATTTGCTATTGTAAATAGTGCTACAATAAATATACGTGTGTATTAGTCTTTATAGTAAAATAATTTATAATCCTTTGGGTATATACCCATTAATGGGATTGCTGGGTCAAATGGTATTTCTGGTTTTAGATCATTGAGGCCTCACCACACTGTCTTCCACAATGATTGAACTAATTTACACTCCCACCAACAATGTAAAAGTGTTCCTATTTATCCACATCCTCACCAGCAACAGTTGTTTCCTGACTTTTTAATGATCACCATTCTAACTGGTGTGAGATAGTATCTCAATGTGGTTTTGATTTGCATTTCTCTAATGACCAGTGATGATGAGTTTTTTTTCATATGTTTGTTGTCTTTTTTTGAGAAGTGTCTGTTCATATCCTTTGCCCACTTTTTGACGGGACTGTTTGTTTTTTTCTTGTAAATTTGTTTAAGTTCTTTGTAGATTCTGGATATTAGACCTTTGTCAGATGGATAGATTGGAAAAATTTTCTCCCATTCTGTAGGTTGCCTGTTCACTCTGATGATAGTTTCTTTTGCTGTGCAGAAGCTCTTTGGTTTAATTAGATCCCACTTGTCAATTTTGGCTTTTATCACAATTGCTTTTGGTGTTTTAGTCTTGAAGTCTTTGCCCATGCCTATGTCCTGAATGGTATTGCCTAGGTTTTCTTCTAGGGTTTTCATGGTTTTAGGATTTTACATTTAAGTCTTTAACCCATCTTGAGTTAATTTTTGTATAAGGTATAAGAGGAAGGGGTCAAGTTTCTGTTTTCTGCATATGGCTAGCTGGTTTTCACAATAGAAAAGATGCTAAATTTCATTTATAATTAGGAAAATCCAAAATAAAACACAATGAGATGTTAATGTTAATAATATGAAGTAATAGGAATTCTCACACACTGTTGGCAGTAGAGTAAACTGGTACAACACTTTGGAAAACAGTTTGGCATTTAATCCAGAGTTGAATTTATGCATAACCTACAAACCAGCAATTCTATTCCTGGCACTCACATGGGTTATGCTTCATGAATAAATAAATCCCCAAATCAGAGTGGTTACATGAGTATGTGACCCATGCAATTGCACAGGGCCTTGGACTTAGAAGGACCCTGTGCTTAGTTTAATTATCTGCTATAGTTGTCTTGAAATTCCTAATAAATGT
This sequence comes from Colobus angolensis palliatus, assembly GCF_000951035.1. NCBI lineage: Eukaryota > Metazoa > Chordata > Mammalia > Primates > Cercopithecidae > Colobus > Colobus angolensis. Next base: position 4,601,925 of record NW_012114866.1, on the reverse strand, counting down.
TGAACAACAGACCTAACACTTTCATTTTGCAGAAAGACCCATAAATATTCAGCTGGCCCTGTTTCTAAGCATATAACTAACAGAAATGTGTACACCAAGGGAAATACAGAGGTGTGCCTATACAACAAAACAAGAAACAACTCATGTTTTTCAACAAAAGACTGAATAAATTGTGGAATACTCATAACATGAAATACTATACAGCAATGAAAATTAATGAACTACAACTGTATGCAACTACATTATTAACCTCACAAGCCTCCACATGTATTTTAGAATCAACTTGCCAATTTCACACAAACATATATGCACACACAATTGTTGAGAGGTAGTTTGCAAGTTGTCATATCACTCATTCTGGCTTTGAGAAATGTAGGGGCATACAGATGGAACTCTTCTTCACCTACATTCCTGAGTGAGGTCCACGTAAAGAGCCCTACCATTACCACCTGCTCCCTGACAAATAATGAACATGTAGCATGAACAAAAAATAAACCTTTAGTCTTCTAAACTACTGAGATTTCAGAAATTATTTATTGCTGCAGCATTATCCAGCCAAATCTGACTAGCATACAAATTCATCTAATGACCAATTAAGACTATCAATCTGTTTAAATCCATCCTAGAAATATCTATATTTTTATCTTGTTCACTTGATACAAGAATAAAGTCCTATTGCACCTAGCATTCATCTGATGGAAAAATGTTCCCTTTTATTTTCCTAAAATAATTTTCATCCTGCTTTAAAAAGTTCCCCTTAGTTCTAGTATTCCTGACTTTGGTGAACAAGTCTACTCAGACTCTTCATACACTTTACAATTTTAATGACTCTGATCATACCCACCATTTACCTTTCAATTTCTCTATTAAAGTTTCTTAATCTCAGATAAACCTTTGCACATAAAATCTCCATGCCTTTGATTATTTTACCAACTTCCCTTTCCTCAAACACTTTAGGTCCAGTGTCTCCAGGGTCTCCAAATATAGTAAAATGTTTTATATAAAACAACAAAGGCTCCCAGACAAGCAGATGAGTTTTTCTTTATCTATTAGTCATGTTATACATCCTCACATGAAACTATGGCAGGGGGATTGTAAACCATTTTCTTTATACCAATTTACCACCTTCTCTTCTAGCCAAGTAAACTTAGGGGTAGATCTGCCTAAAGAGGGTGTTTTTTCTTTTTTATTTATTTATTTATTTATTTTGAGATGGAGTTTCACTCTTGTTGCCCAGACTGGAGTGCAATGGCACAAGCTCAGCGCACCGCAACCTCCACCTCCTGGGTTCAATTGATCCTCTTGCTTCAGCCTCCCAAATAGCTGAGATTACAGGCATGCACCACCAAGCCAAGCTAATTTTGGATTTTTAGTAGAGACGGGGTTCCTCCATGTTGGTCAAGCTGGTCTCAAACTCCCGACCTCAGGTTATCTGCCCACCTTGGCCTCCCAAAGTGCTGGGATTACAGTTGTGAGGCACTGCGCCTGGCCTTTATTTTTTTTTTATTTGTTGAGACACAGTCTCGCCCCTCTTGCCCAGGCTGGAGTACAGTGGCACGATCTTGGCTCACTGCAACCTCCACCTCCCAGGTTCAATGATTCTCCTGCCTCAGCCTCCTGATTAGCTGCAATTACAGGCAAATGCCACCAGGCCCAGCTAATTTTTTTGTATTTTTAGTAGAAATGGGGTTTCACCATGTTGGCCAGGTTGATCTTCAACTCTTCACCTCATCATCTGCCCACCTCGGTGTTCCAAAGTCCTGGGATTACAGGTATGAGCCACCACGCCTGGCTAAGGTGTTTTTCTAATACATTTTTTTAGACTAAGGAAGTTTCTGAGTTTGCCTATTGTTCAAATTATTCTGCACCCCAGGTACTAAGACAATAAGGTTTGCTTTGGTTCTGCTTTGTTTTGACTACCATTCTTACACTTCCTTTGGGGGATTCAACAGTTTATTGCCAAGATCAGCTTCCTGAGCCTAATGGCCTAATGCCTTGTGGTTAGAAGTGGAGTTAAAATGCTTTGTCCCTCTGTATATTACATAGCTATCACACACTAGTTTCAAAGCCACTTACTTTGACTTAGTTGTATAATGATTTCCTGAACTTGAGCAGGAAGGGTTTGGGCACCACTCAGAACTTCTTAATCTTTAGAGGCTTTCTGTCTTCCCCCGGTTTCCCTCATGCATAAAATAAATTTTAAAAATTAGACTGGGGTTTCTTAAAATAAGTAAATTAAAATAGAAGAAACTCTTAATATAATGTATTCGTATATTATTCCCTTTCCTTACTAGTCACTAAAAGTATTTATAACAACTAATTCAATTATTTTTAAATGCCAAGAGTATGAAATCATTATAGTGATATCAAACTTTAAAACAATAATTGTAAAATGATGATAGTGTTGTTATTCCCTTATCCTACATTCCAAAATAAGCAGCATACTTAAGGCTTTCTGTTGGAGAGGTTCTTTCAAGTGTTGCAGCATATACATCATCACCAGTTTGCTAGTACAGGAGCATGAAGCAAGACTACGCCAGAAAGGGTGATTGGGCGCCAGGATGGCTGAACAGGAACAGCTCCAGCCTCCAGTTCCCAGAGTGAGCCACACAGAAGATGGGTGATTTCTGCATTTCCAACTGAGGTACTGGGTTCATCTCACTGGGGCGTGCCAGACAGTCAGTGCAGGACAGTGGGTGCAGCCCAACGAGCGAGAGTAGAAGTAGGGTAAGGCATCGCCTCACCCAGGAAGCACAAGGGGGAAGGGAATTCCTTTCCCTAGCCAAGGGAAACCGTAAGGCACAACACCTGGAAAATCTGGTCACTCTCACCCTAATACTGCGCTTTACCAGGGGTCTTAGAAAAGGGCACATCAGGAGATTATATCCCGCACCAGGCTCAGAGGGTCCCACGCCCACGGAGCTTCCCTCATTGCTAGTACAGCAGTCTGAGATCTAACTGCAAGGTGGCAGCAAGGCTGGGGGAGGGGCACCCACCATTGCTGAGGCTTAAGTAAGTAAACAAAGCAGCCGGGAAGCTCGAACTGGTTGGAGCCCACCACAGCTCAAGGAGGCCTGCCTGCCTCTGTAGACTCCACCTCTGGGGACAGGGCATAGCTAAACAAAAAGCAGCAGAAACCTCTGCAGATGTAAATCTCCCTGTCTGACAGCTTGGAAGATAGTGATTCTTCCAGCATGGAGGTTGAGATCTCAGAACAGACAGACTGCCTGCTCTAGTGGGTCCCTGACCCCCAAGTAGCCTAACTGGGAGACATCTCCCATTAGGGGTAGACTGACACCTCACACCTCACATGGCTGGGTACACCTCTGAGACGAAGCTCCCAGAGGAACAATCAGGCAGCAACACTTACTGTTCAGCAATATTTTCTCTTCTATAGCCTTCGCTGCTGATACCCAGGCAAACAGGGTCTGGAGGGGACCTCAAGCAAATTCCAACAGACCTGCAGCTGAGGGTACTGAATGTTAGAAGGAAAACTAACAAACAGAAAGGACATCCACACCAAAACCCCATCTGTACGTCACCATCATCAAAGATCAAAGTTAGATAAAACCACAAAGATGGGGAAAAGGCAGTGCACAAAAGCTGGAAATTCAAAAAATCAGAGCACCTCTCCCCCTCCAAAGGAACACAGCTCCTCGCCAGCAACGGAACAAAGCTGGAAGGAGAATGACTTTGACGAATTGAGAGAAGAAGACTTCAGTCC
>NW_012114866.1:4585341-4594026 GCF_000951035.1 Colobus angolensis palliatus | reverse complement strand
AAAAGAACAAAGCTGGAGGCATCAAGCTACCTGACTTCAAACTATACTACAAGGCTACAGTAACCAAAACAGCATGGTACTGGTACCAAAACAGACACATAGACCAATGAAACAGAACAGAGCCCTCAGAAATAATATCACACATCTACAGCCATCTGATCTTTGACAAACCTGACAACAACAAGAAATGTGGAAAGGATTCCCTATTTAATAAATGGTCCTGGGAAAACTGGCTAGCCATAAATAGAAAGCTGAAACTGGATCCCTTCCTTACTTCTTATACAAAAATTAATTCAAGATGGATTAGAGACTTAAATGTTAGACCTAAAACCATAAAAACGCTAGAAGAAAACCTAGGTAATACCATTGAGGACATAGGCATGGGCAAGGACTTCATGACTAAAACACCAAAAGTCAAATGGCAACAAAAGTCAAAATTGAAAAATGGAATCTAATTAAACTAAGGAGCTTCTGCACAGCAAAAGAAACTACCATCAGAGTGAACAGGCAACCTACAGAATGGGAGAAAATTTTTGCAATCTACTATCTGACAAAGGGCTAATATCCAGAACCTACAAAGAACTCAAACAAATTTACAAGAAAAAAACAAACAACCCCATCAAATCGTGGGCAAAGGATATGAACAGACACTTCTCAAAAGACGACATTTATGCAGCCAACAGACACATGAAAAAATGCTCATCATCACTGGCCATCAGAGAAATGCAAATCAAAACCACAATGAGATACTATCTCACACCAGTTAGAATGGCAATCATTAAAAAGTCACGAAACAACAGGTGCTGGAGAGGATGTGGAGAAATAGCAACACTTTTACACTGTTGGTGGGATTGTAAACTAGTTCAGCCATTGTGGAAGACAGTGTGGCGATTCCTCAAGGATCTAGAACTAGAAATACCATTTGACCCAGTCATCCCATTACTGGGTATATACCCAAAGGATTATAAATCACACTGCTATAAAGACACATGCACACGTATGTTTCTTGCAGCACTATTCACAACAGCAAAGACTTGGAACCAACCCAAATGTCCATCAATGACAGACTGGATTAAGAAAATGTGGCACATATACACCATGGAATACTATGTAGTCATAAAAAATGATAAGTTTGTGTCCTTTATAGGGACATGGATGCAGCTGAAAACCATCATTCTCAGCAAACTATCACAAGAACAGAAAATCAAACACCTCATATTCTCACTCATAGGTGAGAACTGAACAATGACATCACTTGGACACAGGAAGGGGAACATCACACACTGGGGCCTGTTGTGGGGTGGGGAGTGGGGGAGGGGTAGCATTAGGAGATATACTTAATGTAAATGATGAGTTAATGGGTACAGCACACCAACATGGCACATGCACACATATGTAACAAACCTGCACGTTGTGCACATGTACCCTAGAACATCAAGTATAATAAAAAAAAAAAAAGAATAACTGTTATCCCTAATTTCTACAATCTCAGGCACTGAAGCCAGTATTTAACTCAATTCGATACACATTTTTTTATATCCGCTTTGTGCCAGCACTTCAGGGCATTCAAAAATAAATCACACTGAAAAATTAGAGCCTCTCATCCAAGACCTCACAAACCAATGGAATTTTAAAATGTAGACTGATCATTGCTACAAGAGACGAGTTTTTAAAGAGCAGTGAAAAAACTTGAGAAGGCTAGAAGGAAAAGAGTTAGTGGGAGGAAGAGACCAGCTCTGAGCCTATCTTTGACAGGAAGAGAAGTGAGCGTAGACACCTGTGAAGGCATGATACAGTAAATTGAGCCTGTGACTGAATCAGGTTACACAGTGGTGGAAGGGTGGAGAGAGACACACACTGCAAGATAAAATTAGAAAGGAAGGCTTCTTTCTTACCCTGGAGTTCATAACAATAACATACTAAACAATGTGAATAGATTATAAATCTCCCAATAACCCTGTGAGAAAGATGCTAATATGTTCCCTATTTTATTGACAGATAAACTAAGGAACAAAAATATTAAGCAACTTTCTCAAAGTCACATAACTGGAATTTTGAGAGACCCAGGATAACAAAATCCAAAACCTAGGCATTTAACCATATAGTATTATACCCATTATTATCCAAGGAGAGATCTAATATAAAGAAAAAAATTGTTTAATATGTTTAGGGATAGTATATATGCAACAAGAAAAAATATTTCAATATCATAATCCCTTACTTTTCTAGGTTCTCACTTACATAGTCCTCTACACTAGTCAATATATATGAAAGAAAAAGTGGCCTTAAGTATGAAATACAAGCACATGTTAAAAAGCAAACTAATGTTTAGTATGTCTTTTAATTATTATTTATTCATTCAGAGATGGAAACACCTAGTAATGAACAAGGACAGCAGAAAACTAAAGGGAAACGTCTCTAGCAGAGCTTCCTGGAAGATATTTTCCAAGACTAGTTTCCCTCATCTTTGTTCCATGTGAGGAGCAGGAAGGCTTTAGATTTAGTGATTTTGCTACAGATCACCTGCTGCTATCATCTATACTTCCTTGTAGAAATACAGATTCAGAAATACTATATATTCATTTGTTGTTATTCCTTTTCTATGCCTTTGAACAGAATCAAGTATTGGCTAAGTTACATGAGTATCACAGAGCACACCAGCTATTGTTACCTGTGTGTATGGTCTACAGATAGAACAGATCATAATTTCCAGTGCAGTGATATTTGGATGGGCAGTGCTGTCATATGTCACATCCTTTCTATTAACTTAGTCTGTTAATAGCTCCATTGGAAGAGAATACTCTTCCAATTTAGAGAGTAAAAGGTAAGCATTCTCTTATATACTAGTGATTTGTCCACAGAAAAGGCTCTGAGCAGATAACTGACCCTGGTTTTTAATTTCTGTCAGCAAGGATTGCAAGTAAATTGTCCTGAAATCAAAGCTATTTTTTTAATGTTGTACACCTGTTCCTTATGTTAAAAATTCCATGAAACAAAAATCAATACATTTTGTTAAAGTATACATTTTAGAAACAGGTTATCTTGGAATATATGAAAAGAAATTTTGTGACTCAAAATTAGAGATGCCTAAGGTGGTGGTGGTGGTGGTGTTGTTATTGTTTTGAGACAGAGTCTCACTCTGTCACTCAGGCTGAAGTGCAATGGCGTGATCTCGGCTCACTGCAACCTCCCCCTGCTTCAGCCTCCCAAGTAGCTGGGATTACAAGAGTAGGTCACCATACCTGGCTAATTTTTGTATTTTTAGTACAGACAGGGTTTCACCATGTTGGTCAGGCTAGTCTCTAATTCCTGGCCTGAATCGATCCACCCACCTCAGCCTCCCAAAGTTCTGGGATTACAAGCATGAGCCACCGCACAGAGCTGCCTAAGGTGTTTTATTGTGATTTTTTTTTCAACTGGCTAGGGTGTACCTTTGGTTTTACTTGCTTTTTAAAATACATATACACACTATATATTTATAGAAATATATATATGAAATACATATTATATATAATTCTTTTTTATAGTCAAATAGTATTCCAGGGTGTATATGTACCACATTTTCTTTATCTAAATCCACCATTGATGGGCATATAGGTTGGTTCCATGTCTTTGCTATTGTGAATGGTGCTGCAATAAACATGGACGTCCATGTGTCCTTTTGTTAGAATAATTTATTATAGATATAGATAGATATAGATATAAACATATACATCTCACAGCACCCAGTGGCAGGCATTTCTTTCCCCTTATTGATTTGTTTGATCTACCTCTTGTAAGAATCTATCCGGATTGTGAATCGGAAAACATTCTTTAGGTTCAGTGCTATGCCTGAGAGAAGGGAATACTAATGCAGCTGAGCTAATCAGAAGCCTCCACAAGTTTATACAGCTTTAGAGAAAAAGTTAAAGAATAAGATTAGCTAAGAAGGCTGTTTATAAATGTTTAAATTCCATTTAAGAGAAACTCTGGGTTTATTTTAATAGAACAATGAATGCCCACTAAAATGTTGCTCTCTGTTTTTGGTTTTTTCTTTGTTTGTTTGTTTGTTTGTTTTTGAGACAGAGTCTCATTCTGTTGCCCAAGCTGGAGAGCAATGGTGCTATCCCAGCTCACTGCAGTCTCCACCTCCCAGGTTCAAGCAATTCTCCTGCCTCAGCCTCCAGAGTAGCTGGGACTACAGGCGTGCGCCACCATGCCTGGCTAATTTTTGTATGTCTCTAATTTCTGGCCTCACATGATCTACCCACTTCAGCCTCCGGAAGTGCAAGCATTAAAGGTGTGAAACACTGTGCCTGGCCTACTCTCAGTATTTTAGAAAGCAATTCAAATTAAATAAATTAAATGTATACTAATGTTTAAAAAGCTCTTTTTAATTTCATTTCCTCCATGAAATATAATTTTTTTTAATTTTAGATTTGGGGGTACATATGCAGGTTTCTTACCTGGGTATACTGTATGATGCTGAAGGTTGGGCTTCTAATAATCCCATTACCCATATAGTGAATGTAGTACCCAACAGGTAGTTTTTCAGCCCTTGCCTCACTCCTTACCTCCCCACTTTTGGAGTCCCCAGTGTCTGTTGTTCCCATCTTTATGTCAATGTGTACCCAATAGTTAGCTCTAACTTACAAATAAGAACTTGTGATATTTGGTTTTCTGTTTCTGCAATAATTTGCTTAGGATAATGGCCTCCAGCTGCATCCATGTTGCCACAAAGAACATGATTATAGCTGAATATCAGTATTCCATGTGGGTATATGTACCACATTTCCTTTATCTATTCCATCATTGATGAGCATCTAGCTTGGCTCCATGTCTTTGCTCTTGTGAATAGTGCTGCAATAAACATGCGAGTGCAGGTGTCTTTTTGGTGAGACAACTTATTTTCCCTTGGATATATATGCAATAATGTTACTGCTGGGTTGGATGGTTGTTGCATTTTCAGTTCTTTGAGAAATCTTCACACTGCTTTCCACAAGGGCCAAACTAATTTACATTTTCACCAATAGTGTATTAGTGTTCCCTTTTCTCCACAACCTCACCAACATCTGTTATTATTTGACTTTTTAATAATAGTCATTCTGACTGGTGTTACATGGTATCTCAGTAAGGTTTTGACTTGTATTTCTTTGATGATTAGGTTTTACTTGCTTTTGAGTACAGGTTAGAAAAAGGTTATGACTCATAGCAAAGTATTACAGGAAGAGGAAAGGAAAATACAGGGAGATTTGTAGACCATGGTAAGGAATTTTATTTGTTTTGCATTGTGGTGCTGTGGAGTATTTAGCTGACTTTGGAAAGAAAAAAGAAAAAAATAATTTCAAACATTGTAGGTATTATAAATATTACCGTATTGCTAGTACCATATAATATTTACTTCCATAAAGAACACCAGTTTGATAGGTCATTGGATGGGGTCAAAATAAATAAATAAATAAATAAATAAAAATAATATCAGTGCATAGCAGTTTGCTCTTAATAATTTCTGTTGTATAAACTGAATGAATGAAAAGATATATTGGGAGGCCAAGGCAGGCAGATGGCTTGATCTCAGGAGTTAGAGACCAAACTGGGCAACATGGTGAAACCCCATCTCTACTAAAAAATATAAAAATTAGACTGGCAAGGTGGCACACACCTGTAGTCCAGCTACTTGGGAGGCTTAGGTAGGAGGGTTATTTGAGCCTGGGAGGCAGAGGGTGCAGTGAGCCGAGACCACACCATTGAAATCCAGCCTGGCAACAGAGTGTGACCCTGTCTCAAAAAAACAAAAAAAAAGTTTAAAATAGGCAAATCCATAGAGACAATGTCAGGACTTAGAAAACAATACCCCCAAAGTACAGTACCTTAGCATGTTGCATCCTTTAAATTGAAGCATTTTGGCAGGACACCAGAAGTAGATTCTTTCTGACCTTCTTCTCCTTCCCTTCTTTCTCCTCCTTTCCTCCTCTAAGGTAGGTCATAGAAACTAGAACTAGAACCTTATCCCCCAAAGCCAGTCATAAAACCTGGAAACATTACTCTAACCTTTCTATGTAAGAGCTGGCCGTAAAGACATTCTCTGATCTGCCAATTACTAAAAAGTCAAGAAACAACAGATGCTGGCAAGGCTGTGGAGAAATAAGAACACTTTTACACTGTTGATGGGAATGTAAATTAGTTCAGCCATTGTGGAAGACAGTGTGGCGATTCCTCAAAGACCTAGAACCAGAAATACCATTTGACCCAGCAATTGCATTACTGGGTACATGCCCAAAGGAATATAAATAATTATATTAGAAAGACACATGCATCCATATGTTCATTGCAGCACTTTTCACAACAGCAAAGACATGGAATCCACCCAAATGTCCATCAGTGATAGACTGGATAAAGAAAATGTGGTACATATACAGCATGGAATACTATGCAGCCATAAAAAGGAACAAGATCATGTCCTTTACAGGGACAGGGATGGAGCTGGAAGCCATTATCCTCAGCAAACTAACATAGGGACAGAAAACCAAATACTGCATGTTCTCACTCATAAGTGGGAGCTGAACAATGAGAACACATGGACACAGGGAGGGAAACAATGCGCACTGGGGCGTGTTGAAAGGGACAGGGGAAGGAGGAACATCAGGATAAATAGCTAATGCATGTGAGGCTTAATACCTAGGTGATGGGTTGATAGGTGCAGCAAACCACCATGGCACATATTTACATATGTGCCAAACCTGCACGCCCTGCACATGTATCCCAGTACTTAAAATTAAATCACATTTTTTTTTTAAAAGACATTCTCAGATCCACCTTGTCTGAAAGTAGAGCATTAAGACCTTCATTCCAGAAGACATCCTGCCCTATACCTGAAAGGAAGGAATGCCACACATGGATCAAGAGGCATCTAAATAGGCAGACCTTGCTAGTTTTCTCCACTCAGTCTATTACCATTAGATCATTCCCTTTTTTTATCCTATCACATTTCTGAATGCAGTGCCTTAGACTGTTCACTCATCTGACACACAAAACAGCTGTCGCTCCATTTACTCTAAGTATAAAAATGGACAGCTGTCCCTTGAGTCTTTGGATCTATTTCTGAAGTTTCCTGGGCTGCATAAAACTTTGATTAAATGAATTGTTATGCTTTTCTCCCATTAATCTGCCTTTGTCTGTTTTATTTCAAACCTAGCCAGGAACTCTAGCAGAGTTGAGGAAACATTTCCTCCCCTATGACAGAAAGTACAATCATAGTTGCCAGGTACTAGGGAGAGGAAGAATTAGAGTTACTGCTAATGGGTATGAGCTTTCTTTTTGGGATTATGAAAATATTCTGGAGCTAGTTACTGATGATAGCTGCACAACTCTGTGAACATATTTAAAAAACCACCAAATTGTACACTTTAAAAGGGTAACTCTGTGAATTATATCTCAACAATGGTTCAAAAAATCATTAGAAAAGAGTTTAACCCATAAATATATATACCTACTATGTACCCACAAAAACATTAAATTAAAAAAAAAATTAAAGAGTTTGATGTGTCTGTAGTACAGGGGTTACAAGAGCTAAGGCAAGAAACATAGGTTGAAGCTGATGCAGGAAAATGGAAATGGTTTAGTCAAGGCACCTAAAATGGAACCAGGAGGCCATTTCAGCTGGGGCTTCAGGCACACCTTAAGCAATGAATACTCAATCCTAGAGGTCACAACTTCCTAGTTTGCAAGTGCCAAAACATCTGCTGTCTTACCTTCTGCTATTTCCTGCTGAGTTGAGAAGTCCCTGACCATGGGCCTACCTTTCAAACTGCTACAACCCATTCCCTCACTCCAATACTGCTTTAGATACAATATGCTGATAAAGGGGCGAAGCAGGGTAAGGGAGTGCAGGAAGGGAAATGCTGGGTAGAGAAGGCTGGGGTCCCTGGTGAGGGATCCACCCTTGGGCCTGTGCCCATGGACATAAGTGAGGACAGCCACTCTTGTTTTTGTACCCGTATGTTGCATTTTCCAAGACCACTCTGGCCCACCACACCCCCCGATCCTGTTTCCATAAAAACCCCAAGACCCTAGCAGGCACAGACATACAAGCAGCTGGACACTGAGAGGAGCAGAGGATCAGAAGAGCACACTGACAGACACCAGCAGATGCTGACAGGCCATCAATGGTGGGACCATGTGGAATTTGGTCGGGGTGGTCAGACAAGATTCCTGCTGCTGGGCAGCCCAACTCCAGGGAAACACCACCATCCCCTTCCATCCCCCTCTGGCCTCCCCATTCACCTCATTGAGAGCTACCTCCAATCAATAAAACCTTGCAGCCATCCTCCAAGCCCACATGTGATTCAATTTTTCTGGTACACCAGGGCAAAAATTCAGGATACCCTCTCTACTTGTGATAAAGCAGAGGCTCTAATTGGGCTGATTAACACAAGCTGCCTACAGACAACAAAACAGCAAGACTAACACACTGTAACACACACCCACTGGGAGTTTGGGAGCTATAAACACTCAATCCTAGACTCTGCTGTGGGGTCAGAGCCCAAAAACTCCCCATGACCTGCCCATCTTCACGCTCCCCCTAGGAGTTTGAGCAGCCAGGCATCAAAGAAGCGAGCCACTTTCCTGTTGCACACCCTGCGAGGAGGATAAGAAAACTCCTCCCATTGCAATACAAATTATAATAGCTGAAAAACTATCATATAT
>NW_012114866.1:4567751-4585116 GCF_000951035.1 Colobus angolensis palliatus | reverse complement strand
ATATAATAATATATTATTATAATATATACTAATGGGCCCTATATGGAAGTTGGGTCAATAAATGACTTAGAAAATGTCTCCAAACCCTTTGAGATGGCTTACAAAATTACTACTGATTTGACTTTTGCTGATTGTTTATAGAACAATTCATAGAGTGCAAAAAAACACAGATTTGAAGTCACAGAAAATTACTTCTAAGGATTAAAATTTGATACACCACCTTCTAATTATAAAAAAAAAAAACTTCAAATTCTGCATCATGAATTCAGTGCCTCTTTACTCCTCTCCCTCCCTTTCTCTTGTAATTATTCCCTATCTCCTAATACTAGGCTTCCTGTTGAATTGCTAACAAAATCGAGGAAATGCCCAAGGAATTTAATTCAAACGCAAATGGAATTATTTGGGTTGCTTCTGTCTCTGCTTTTAAAAAGTCATAATATGAAACAGTGTGCTATTGCTGAAAGCCCCACAGACTTCTCAGCTTGACACCTTAAGTAATTTAGAAGACTAAGAGGGAAAAAAATCTGTGACTGGTTTACAGCTAATTTATTTACAACAACTCCAGAACTGAGAAAACCACCCACATTTGTATGCCCACAGAGAAAGAGAAATGAATTCTTTACAAAACAGTAGCACTTTTTGCCCTGCTGGTCCTTTGTTCTCATTTATTTTTCTTTTCTTTCCTCCTAATTTTAGGTAACTTCAATGGGATTTTAGTTACAATTCTAAATTTATTTGTGAATTCAACCTAAGTAGAAATTACACCGAAAGAAATGGGGCACCACCTTCATTGTTAAGCAATCTCTTGGAAATACATTATGTTGGAGAACTCCCCCAAAGACCGACAAAAAAATGTGTCTACAAACTGACTGGCAAACAAGTACCTATGCATTTGATTAGTCTGGGAATTATGGAAGATCCTTTGATAAAATAGGACAAAATACATTTTGTTTATGAAGTAAATTTAGGAGTAAGGCTTCATCTTTTAAAGTATTAATAAATACCATATCTTCAATATCAGCATTTTTTCCTTTTAAAGTTTACATAATATGTGACAATATGAACAATAGAAAGAATCCTGACTTGTTGGCTGCGGATTTTAAAGGAGGTTTTAATATTCTCAAAGGTCTCTTTTAGATCTTAACTTCTGCAATTCTATGATTCTTCATTCTCTTTTCCTATGTCATAGCATCATCATTTGACATGACATTTCATAGGCAAAAATGTCAAAGTAAATACTTGCAACACTGAACTAATGTTTCAAAAAGTAAAAGTCAGTCCCAGTCCAAGGGCATTTATTTAAAAACAAATGAAAATAGTCAATTCTATCAATCAGATAAGTTATATGTGGTCATATGTGTTTATATGTGTGTGGATTTAAATGATTTTGGAAGAATATACACCAAAATGTTACTATTTCTAGGTAATACTGTTGCTAGGTGTAGCTATACAAAATTGATTCTCTTTTTTTCAATTATAATTTAAGTTCTGGGATACATGTGTAGAACATGCAGTTTTGTTACATAGGTATACATGTGCCATGGGGGTTTGCTGCACCCATCAACCCGTCATCTACATTAGGCATTTCTCCTAATGCTATCCCATACCTAGGCCCCCAACCCCCCGACAGGCTCTGGTGTGTGATGTTCCCCTCCCTGTGCCAATGTGTTCTCATTGTTCAACTCCGACTTAGGAGTGAGAACATGCAGTGTATGGTTTTCTGTTCCTGTGTTAGTTTGCTAAGAATGATGGTTTCTAGCTTCATCCATGTCCCTGCAAAAGATATTAACTCATCCTTTTTTATGGCTGCATAGTATTTCACAGTGTATATGTGCCATATTTTCCTTATCCAGTCTATAATTAATGGACATTTGGGTTGGTTCCAAGTCTTTGCTAGTGTGAACAGTGCCACAATAAACATATGTGTGCATGTGTCTTTATAGTAGAATGATTTATATACCCATTAATGGGAATGTTGGGTCAAATGGTATTTCTAGTTCTAGATCCTTAAGGAATCGCCACACTGTCTTCCACAATGGTTGAACTAATTTACACTCCCACCAACAATGTAAAAGCGTTTCTACTTCTCCACATCCTCACCAGCATCTATTGTTTCCTGACTTTTTTAATGATCACCATTCTAACTGGCATGAGATGGTATCTCATTGTGGTTTTGATTTGCATTTCTCTAATGACTAGTGATGATGAGATTTTTTCATATGTTTGTTGTCTGCATAAATGTCTTTTTTGGAGAAGTGTCTGTTCATATCCTTCATCCACTTTTTGATGGGGTTGTTTTTTGCTTGTAAATTTAAGTTCTTTGTAGATTCTGGATATCAGCCCTTTGTCAGATGGATAGATTGCAAAAATTTTCTCCCATTCTGTATGCTGCCTGTTCAGTCTGATGAATTAGTTTCTTTTGCTGTACAGAAACTCTTTAGTATAATTAGATCCCATTTGTCAATTGTGGCTTTTGTTGCCACTGCTTTTGATGTTTCAGTCTTGAAGTCTTTGCCCATGCCTATGTCATGAATGGTATTGCCTAGGTTTTCTTCTAGTGTTTTTATGGTTTTAGGTCTTACATTTAAGTCTTTAATCCATCTTGAGTTAATTTTTGTATAAGGTATAAGGAAGGGATCCAGTTTCAGCTTTCTGCGTATGGCTAGCCAGTTTTCCCAACACCACTTATTAAATAGGGAATCCTTTCCCCATTGTTTGCTTTTGTCAGCTTTGTCAAAAATCAGATGGTTGTAGATGTGTGGTGTTATTTCTGAAGCCTCTGTTCTGTTCCATTGGTCTATATATCTGTTTTGGTACCAGTATTATGCTGTTTTGGTTACTGTAGCCTTGCAATAAAGCTTGAAGTCCAGTAGTGTGATGCCACCAGCTTTGTTCTTTTTGCTTAGGATTGTCTTAGCTTTGTGGGCTCTTTTTTTCTTCCATATGAAATTTAAAGTAGTTTTTTCCAGTTCTGGGGAAAAAGTCAACGGTAGCTTGATAGGGATAGCACTGAATCTATAAATTACTTTGGGCAGTATGGCCATTTTCACAATATTGATTCTTCCAATCCATGAGCATGGAATATTTTTCCATTTGTTTGAGTCCTCTCTTATTTCCTTAAGCAGTGGTTTGTAGTTCTCCTTGAAGAGGTCCTTCACATCTCTTGTAAGTTGGATTCCTAGGTATTTTATTCTCTTTGGGTCAATTGTGAATTGGAGTTCACTCATGATTTGGCTCTCTGTCTGTTATTGGTGTATAGGAATGCTTGTGATTTTTGCACATT
The DNA here is from genome assembly GCF_000951035.1 of Colobus angolensis palliatus. NCBI lineage: Eukaryota > Metazoa > Chordata > Mammalia > Primates > Cercopithecidae > Colobus > Colobus angolensis. Next base: position 4,581,833 of record NW_012114866.1, on the reverse strand, counting down.
GATTTTGTATCCTGAGACTTTGCTGAAGTTGGTTATCAGCTTAAGGAGACTTTGGACTGAGACGATGGGTTTTCTAAATATACAATCATGTCATCTGCAAACAGAGACAATTAGACTTCCTCTTTTCCTAATTGAATGCCCTTTATTTATTTCTCTTGCCTGATTGTCCTGACCAGAACTTCCAATACTATGTTGAATATGAGTGGTGAGAGAGGGCATCCTTGTGTTCTGCTGGTTTTCAAAGGGAATGCTTCCAGCTTTTGCCCATTCAGTATGATATTGGCTGTGGGTCTGTCATAAATAGCTCTTATTATTTTGAGATATGTTCCATCGATACCTAGCTTATTGACAGTTTTTAGCATGAAGGGCTACTGAATTTTGTTGAGGGCCTTTTCTGCATCTACTAAGATAATCATGTGATTTTTGCCATTGGTTCTGTTTATGTGATGGATTACGTGTATTGATTTGCATATGTTGAACCAGCCTTGCATCCTCGGGATGAAGCCAACTTGATCATGGTGGATAAGATTTTTGTTGTGCTGCTGGATTCAGTTTGCCAATATTTTATTGAGGATTTTTGCATCAATGTTCATCAGGGATATTGGCCTGAAGTTTCTATTTTTGTTGTCTCTGCTAAGTTTGGGTATTAGGATGATACTGGCCTCGTGAAATGAGTTAGGGAGGACTCCCTCTTTTTCTATTGTTTGGAATAGTTTCAGAAGGAATGGTACCAGCTCCACTTTGTACCTCTGGTAGAACACAGCTGTAAATCCATGTGGTCCGGAACTTTTTTTGGCTGGTAGGCTATTAATTGCTACCTCAATTTCAGAACTTGTATTGGTCTATTCAGGGATTCAACTTCTTCTGAGTTTACTTTTGGGAGCGTGTATGTGTCCAGGAACTTATCCATTTCTTCTAGATTTTCTAGTTTACTTGCGTAGAGGTGTTTATAGCATTCTCTGATGGTAGTTTGTATTTCTGTGGGATCAATGGTGATATCCCCTTTATCATTTTTTATTGCATCTATTTGATTCTTCTCTCTTTTCTTCTTTATTAGTCTGAGTAGCAGTCTATCTATTTTGTTGAACTTTTCAAAAAACCAGCTCCTATATTCATTGATTTTTTGAAGGATTTTTTTGTTTCTCTTATCTCCTGCAGTTCCGCTCGGATCTTAGTTATTTCCTGGCTTCTGCTAGCTTTTGAATTTCTTTGCTCCTGCTTCTCTAGTTCTTTTAAATATGAGGTTAGGGTGTTGATTTTAGATCTCTCCTGCTTTCTCTTGTGGGCATTTAGTGCTATAAATTTCCCTCTACACACTGCTTTAAATGTGTTCCAGAGATTCTGGTATGTTGTGTCTTTGTTCTCATCGGTTTCAAAGACCATCTTTATTTCTGTCTTCATTTCATTATTTACCCAGTAGTCATTCAGGAGCAGGTTGCTCAGTTTCCATGTAGTAGTGTGGTTTTGAGTGAGTTTCTTAAACCTGAGTTCTAATTTGATTGCACTGTGGTCTGAGAGACTGTTCGTTATGATTTCCATTCTTTTGCATTTGCTGAGGAGTGTTTTACTTCCAATTGTGTGGTCAATTTTAGAATAAGTGCAATGTGGTGCTGAGAAGAATGTATGTTCTGTTGATTTGGGGTGGAGACTTCTGTAGATGTCAATTAGGTCTGCTTGGTCCTGAGCTGAGTTCAAGTCCTGGATATCCTTGTAAATTTTATGTCTTGTTGGTCTGTCTGATATTGACAGTGGGGTGTTAAAGTCTCCCACTATTATTGTGTGGGAGTCTAAGTCTCTTTGTAGGTCTCTAAGAACTTGTTTTATGAATCTGGGTGCTCCTGTGTTGGGTGCATATATATTTAGGATAGTTAGCTCTTCTTGTTGAATTGATCCCTTTACCATTATGTAATGGCCTTCTTTGTCCCTTTTGATCTTTGTTGGCTTAAGTCTGTTTTATCAGAGACTAGTATTCTAACCCCAGCTTTTTTTTTCCATTTGCTTGGTAAACATTTCTGCATTCCTTTATTTTGAGCCTATGTGTGTCTTTCCATGTCGGATGGGTTTCCTGAATACAGCACATGAATGAGTCTTGACTCTTTATCCAATTTGCCAGTTTCTGTCTTTCAATTGAGGCATTTAGTCCATTTACATTTAAGATTAATATTGTTATGTATGAATTTGATCCTGCCATTATGATGCCAGCTGGTTATTTTGCCCATTAGTTGTTGCAGTTTATTCATAGCATCGATGGTCTTTACAATTTGGCATGTTTTTGCAGTGGCTGGTACCGGTTGATCCTTTCCATGTTTAGTGCTTCCTTCAGGATCTCTTGTAAGGCAGGCCTGGTGGTGACAAAATCTCTCAGCATTTGCTTGTCTATAAAGGATTTTATTTCTCCTTCATTTATGAAGCTTAGTTTGGCTGGATATGAAATTCTGGGTTGAAAATTATTTGAGTGTTGAATATCTGCCCCCACTCTCTTCTGGATTGCAGGGTTTCTGCCGAGAGATCCATTGGTAGTCTATGGGCTTCCCTTTTTGGGTAACCCGACCTTTCTCTCTGGCTACTCTTAACATTTTTTCCCTCATTTCAATGTGAATCTGACAATTATGTGTCTTGGGGTTGCTCTTCTCAAGGTGTATCTTTGTGGTGTTCTCTGTATTTCCTGAATTTGAATGTTGGCCTGCCTTGCTAAGTTGGGGAAATTCTCCTGGATAATATCCTGAAGAGTATTTTCCAACTTGGTTCCATCCTCCTTGTCACTTTCTGGTACACCAATCAAACGTACATTTGGTCTCTTAACATAGCCCTAGATTTCTTGGAAGTTTTGTTCATTTCTTTTCACTCATTTTTTCTCTAACCTTGTCTTCACATTTTATTTCATTGAGTTGATCTTCAGTCACTGATATCCTTTCTTCCACTTGATCAGTTTGGGTATTGATACTTGTGTGTACCTCATAAAGCTCTCCTGCTGTGTTTTTCAGCTCCATTTATGTTCTTCTCTAAACTGGTTATTCTAGTTAGCAATTCATCTAACCCTTTTTCAAGGTTCTTAGCTTCCTTGCATTGGGTTAGAACATGCTCCCTTAGCTTGGAGGAGTTTGTTATTACCCACCTTCTAAAACCTACTTCTGTCAAGTCATCAAACTCATTCTGTGTCCAGTTTTGTTCCCTTGCTGGCAAGGAGTTGTGATCCTTTGGAGGAGAAGAGGCATTCTGGTTTTTGGAATTTTCACTCTTTTTGCACTGGTTTCTCCCCATCTTCATGGATTTATCTACCTTTGGTCTTTGAAGTTGGTGACCTTCGACTGGGGTCTCTGAGTGGACGTCCTTTTTGTTTATGTTAATACTACTCCTTTCTGTTTGTTAGTTTTCCTTCTGACAGGTCCCTCTGCTCCAAGTCTGCTGGAGTTTCCTGGAGGTCTACTCCACACCCTGTTTGCCTGGGTATCACTGGTGGAGGCTGCAGAACAGCAAAGATTGCTGCCTGCTCCTTCCTCTAGAAGTTTTGTCCCAGAGGGGCACCCGCCAGATGCCAGTCTGAGCTCTGCTGTATGAGGTGCCTGTCAGCCCCTACTGGGAAGTGTCTCCCAGTCAGTTTACACAGGGGTCAGGGACTCACTTGAGGAGGCAGTCTGTCCCTTATCAGAGCTCAAACGCTGTGCTGGGAGAGCCACTGCTCTCTTCAGAGCTGCCAGGCAGGGTGGTTTGAGTGTGCTGAAGCTGTGCCCCCAACTGCCCTTCACCCCAGGTGCTCTGTCCCAGGGAGGTAGGGGTCTTATCTATAAGTCCCTGACTGGGGTGCTGTCTGTTTTTCAGAGATGCCCTGCCCAGAGAGGAGGGAATCTGGAGAGGCAGTCTGGCTACAGTGGCCTTGCTGAGCTGTGGTGGGCTCCGCCCAGTTTGAACTTCCCAGTGGCTTTGTTTACACTATGAGGGTAAAACCGCCATTCTACCCTCAGCAATGGTGGATGTCCCTCCTCCCACCAAGCTCGAGTGTTCCAGGTTGAGCTCAGACTGCTGTGCTAGCAGCAAGAATTTCAAGCCAGTGGATCTTAGCTTGCTGGGCACCATGGGGGTGGGACCCACCAAACCAGACCACTTGGCTCCCTGGCTTCAGCCCCCTTTCCAGGGGAGTGAACAGTTCTGTCTGGATGGCGTTCTGAGCACCACGGGAGTATGAAAAAAAATTCCTGTGGCTAGCTCAGAGACTGCCCAAACAGCCACCCAGTTTTGTGCCAGAAATCCAGAGTCCTGGTGGTTTGGGCACTGGAGTGAATCTCCTGTTCTGCGGGTTGTGAAGACCATGGGAAAAGCACAGGACCTGGGCTGGCGTGCATGGTACCGTCCCTAATGGCTTCCCTTGGCTAGAGGAGGGTATTCCCCCGACCCCTTGTGCTTCCCAGGTGCGGTGATGTTCCACCCTGCTTTGGCTCTCCCTCCTTGGGCTGCACCCACTGTCAAACCAGTCCCAATGAGATGAACTGGGTACCTCAGCTGGAAATGCAGAAATCACCTGCCTTCTGCATCAATCTCGCTGGGAGCTGCAGACCTGAGCTGTTCCTATTCAGCCATCTTGCCAGTCGATTCTCTTCTTTATACTTTTTGATAATGTCTAAATATTTCCCAATACAACTGTAAATTGTACAAGTATGAAAAAAAAGTATTTCCATTCAAAAATATAAAAATGTCAGAGGCATTTGAGCCAGAGCAACTCCATCTTGTATAGGGGCTAGGTAAAATAAGACTGAGACCTACTGGGCTGCATTCCCCGGAGGTTAGGCATTCTACCAGGATGAGATAGGTCAGCACAAGATACAGGTTACAAAGACCTTGCTGATAAAACAAGTTGCAATAAAGAAGTTGATCAAAACCCACCAAAATCAAGATGGTGATGAAAGTGACCTCTGATTCTCATTCACTGCTCATTATACACTAATTATAATGCATTAGCACATTAAAAGACACTCCTGCCAGAGCCATGACAGTTTACAAATGCCATGGCAACATCAGAAAGTTACTCTATATGGTCTAAAAAGGGGAGGAACCCTCAGTTCTGGGAATTGCCCACCCCTTTCCTGGAAAACTCATGAATAATCCATCCCTTATCTAGCATACAATCAAAAATTAACAATAAGTATAAGCAGCTGAGCAGCCCATGCCACTGCTCTGCCTGTGTAGTAGCCATTCTTTTATTCCTTTACTTTCTTAGTAAACTTGCTTTCACATTACTCTATGGATTTGTTGCCAATTCTCTTGCACAAGATCTAATCAATTTATTCATGTGGCTTCACTTCTCCTGGATGCCAGACAAGAGCTCTGGAGCCACAAGTATGATACAAAAGGATGTCATACTGGCCCTTTGCCCTCACTGGCGGAGGACAGCCGCTTCGCACAAAAGGGTGGAGGGCCCACTGAGCTGTTTACACCTAAGCCACAGTGGATGGCAGAGCTAAAAGAGCACTGTATCACATCCCCTGGGGCTTCGGGAGTACAGGCACCCCACCTGGATGCTGCCACGGGGCCTGTATGGAGTTTGCGCTGCCAGCACCCAAAGGAGTTCACTCTGGTTCCTGCACCCACTCACTTGTGCAGTCCCTCCTGTGAGGGGTGGAATGCAGCTGGTCCAAATGAGTGGAGTTTGATCCCCTGGAGCCACTGGTGCCGCTGGTGCTGAAGTGGCTGGCAGATTCAAGCGCTCATGCACGCCAGTTCCCACGAGGAGTTGAGAGCAGCAGGCTGAGTAAAGGAGGCACCCCCTGTTGGGAGTCCCACAAAGCAATCAGGGAAATATCTTGCTTCAAAAGCGGAAACATCTGCCCTAACAAAAGTGGCAACTGGCTGGTTTGGGTAAGGCATATCCTATCCCTGCTATTCCGCACTATATGAGGCTTTCTCTGGATAACTCTCAAGTTCAAGAACAGTTCATCTTCACTGTAATTACAAGAATACTTTTTCTAGACCCTACTCCCTGTCATATTTAAGGCCATGGCCTCTGGCATGATGAACATTAGTTACTGAATGCCATATTTCTAAAGGAAAGAAGGAACAAGTTAAGCTACCTAGATCTTGAGAAAGACTTCAGAAACAATTGTGTCTAACAGTCAAGAAAGAAAATATGGAAATAGAAGTGGCACAATATTGCTCAAAATCTTCAGTAACTTCTTGTTAATTTCAGGATAAAATACTGACAGCATTATCAAAATAGGAGGTAAAGGAGGAAGTGAAGTAAACCAGATATATGTGTTTTGAAAAAACTTTCCAAAATGATTCCGACATATTAGTGCCCATTCCTATGAAGCATTTTTGAGATAGATAACATCATCTCTATATACTGAATAGATAGTATACATACCTCAAAGGTCAATTTGTATTAGGTGTAGAAATATGAGAAGCATAATGGCTAAGCCATTATGCTGCCCCAAAAGATGACCAAATATGAATATATAATCAGCAGTGAACATCAAGGAAAAAAAACTGAGTTCAAAGTAGGGGCCATCACTTTCAAAATATAATTTTTTTCTAGTCATGATTAGCCCAGTTTTTCTCAGACTTGAGTTTTTAATGTAAAAATAATTATAATTGTCCAATGTTGCTTTAAATACTCATATTTTAATGCCACATAAATACATACTAATGAAATTAGATCTAAACTATTGTGCATATAGTTTCTTTATAACTATTAAATTAATATAAATTCACAAATTAAATATATTTTAAAACTACAAAAACATTGACATTCAAATTAATAACATTAATTTCACAACAAAGATGATGTTGTTTAGCTGAAATGGTACTGACGCTGCATGCAAATAATATAAAGTTCACAAATAAATTTAATTATTTTCTAAATTTTTGTTTCAATAATAAGAGTATTCCTAGTCAAGGCTTCCAGAGTAACAATGTGCCACACTGAGTAGCTGAAGATCTTATCCCACTACAAATATAAACAGAATGCTGGATAAAAAATAGCCCACAAATACTAAGTATATATCAAAACTAAAAAGAAAAAAGTACAAATCCTCAGGCAAAAGAAAAATTGAGGTAACTCAAGTCACAACAATAAGCCAAGAAGCTAAGAATTCAGTGGTAAAAGGGAGTATCAGGTCCAAATACATATACCTCTAAGGCCTTGAGATCACAATTTTAATGGTAAGCAGGAACTAAGGCAGGATCTGAAAATAAAACTCCTTTCACTGGAACCTGAAAGGCTCCTATTCATGAAATGGGACTTCAAAGAAAAAAAAGAAAAGTCTTCAGCATCTAGCCCAAGGCAAGAATGTTCATCTTCTCTGCTGAGTGCTGTTAGTAGAAAGGAGAAGCCTTCTGTGAGAAGTAAAAATTCCAATCTCACACCAACCATGAATGGTGCTACAAGGACCTCAAACCAAAATATTAACAAAAAACTGGCCTCAGAACAGTGGAACTCCTGGAATACCCAAAAGAAATAAATGCAAAACTCATTTCTAGGTATATTTCTATAACACATATGGCTGTTATGGAAAACCAGACTTCTGCTGAAAATTAACTCACGAAGTTTACAAATCATCTGAGAACTTTTTACTTACCAAAAGGGAGTATCAGTAGATGCAACAAATGGTTAAAACAGCACCCTCCCAAAAAAAAGCTTAAAAAAAAAAATCTGATATTTTTAAATAATTATTCTTGATATTATTTAAACAATAAAAGAAATAGAGTTATACTGAAAGACCTTCCAATGAAAAATAGTGACTTAAATAAAACGAAGAGAACTTCTAAAACGGCATTAGCATTTTTAAATCTCAACATATAGATTAATTAGTAAATTAGATATCGCTGAAGAAAAAATTATTACATGGGAAGATGGACTTAAGAAAACTACCCAAAATCCAATACAATAAAGAAATGGAAAATATAATGAGAGAATGAATATTAATAAGATTATATTTATAATGAATGAATGAATATTAATAAGAAACATATTTAATAATAATAATAAATTATTATTAACATATTAATAAGAAACTTATTAATAAGAATAAGAAACAGTCATCTGTCTATTTAAATAGGCATTCCAAGATAGAATAGGAAAGAGAAAATATTGAAGAGAAAATAGCTAAGAATTTGCCCAAAATGATTAAAAACATGATTAAATTCAAGAAACAAATCTCACACAAAGAATTAAAAAGAAATCCACACTGGATACATCATTGAGAAACTTCAGATAATTAAAGACAAAAATAAAATACTAAAAGCAACCTCAGAGAAATGATACATTGAATGCAACAGAAAAACAATTACATGGAGAATGCCCTAATTATAATTTAATTTATTCACAAATATTTATTGAATGCCAGGCACTGTTTTAGTTCCTGAGGATATAGCAGTGAACAAAACAGACAAAAATTCTTGCCTTAGTGGAGCCTATATACTGGTGATAGAAATAGAATAATATCTGCAAAGAACAAATATTAAACAAATGTGAATTCTAAATTCACTTTTTTCTTTCATTCAATAAATACTTATTAGGTACCTTTTATGTGCCAAACACTGTTTTAGATGTTGTGACACATTAATGAAAAGGGGAAAAAAATTCCTAACTTCATTAAGCTTATATCATATGTAAATATATAAATAATAGACATAAAAATAGTTTTTAAATTAACATGTTGGACTATAATAAGTGCTTTTTTTTTTGGAGGTACACAACATCATGCCTGGCTAATCTTTTTGTATTTTTGGTAGAAATGGGGTTTCACCATGTTGGCCAGGCTGCTGTCGAACTGCTTACCTCAAGTGATTCACCCTCCTCAGCCTTCCCAAGTGCTGGGATTATAGGCACAAGCCACCATACCTGGCAATAAGTGCTATTTTTTGCAGTTGAGTACAGTAAGGAGGGTGAAGAGCTGCTAGCAGTTGGAGTTGAGGCTACAAGAGGTTGTAATTTTAAATAAGTTAAAAATTAAGACTTACTAAGAAGGTAACTTTTGAGTAAGGACTTGAAGGAGTTCCAGCTAAACTGCATTGAAGAATAAAATAACTACATCTGCAGATGAAAAATTGATATTAATAGACTCTTACTGAAAGTGACTAAATGATGTGTGGAAGAAATTATATACAAAGGAGTGGAATATAAAATGCAATGTTTATAGTCAATAGTCCTTTCATGTACACATTATACATGTATAAAATTATCTATATAACAGATAACACTCATCTCTCAACAAATACTAAACACCAAGAATAAGTGTACAGAATATAAAGCAATAAAATTGGAGAAAAAAAGTAGAAAGAAAATCAATTTAAGAATTACATTTAATTTCTACATAAAAATTGTGTTACATTCAGCATCTTCTACTTGCTAAAAAATATATTAATAAAAATTATACTGCTAAATATTCATAGTTTGTTTCCATTTTATATGGATATATACAATATTTAGAAAGTAACAGCATGACATACAAAAATACGTGGCTTGCAGATAAAGTAGTACTTACCAGGAAAAGTTATAGCCAAAAAGTATATATTTGAGAAGAAAAAATACTAAAAACTTCTATCCAAGATCTCAACCCAAGAAGTTTTTAAAAGCACAATAGAGTAAAATAAAAGAAAGTAGAAGAAAAAAATAATAATAATGGGAATCATATTTAACAAAATAGAAATAAAGAATAGTATAAAGCAAATTAACAAAAAAAGGGTCTTTGAAAACAATAGTTGTCATCAAAATTCTGATAGTATTGAACATAAAAAATATTAGAGAAAATAAAATAATATTAAATATGAAAAATAAACAATTACAAGTAGAGATTTAAAAACCATAAGAGAATATTATGAACTAACTTAAGCCAAGAAATTTGAAAACAGACAGACTGGGCAAGTTCCTGGAAAAAATATAATTGAAATTGCCTTTGCAAAGATTATGACAGTGGAAGAAGTCTAGCATAGCTGACTCCATTTGATTCTAACCTCACAAGCTGGCTGTCCTCACTCATTCTTAAGTATAGGCTAAGCTAACTATGGGCAGAATTTAGTTCATAGCGTGGCTTTGAAGGAAGGAAGACAACAGTCCCTCCCTAAAACTAACCCTCTCCTTGCTCAAGGACAAAAACTTCCTTTGTAAAACTAACGAAAGCCCACAAGATTAGGACTGGCGGGAGCTGAATTCTGCTAAGATGTAGACACAGTTTGCCTTTCTATGATCATTTACTGCACCAGAGGTCACAAGATTTGCAACTTCCCCAATTGTTCCTATAGGTAACATCATTGTTTAGAACCTAAGGCTGGTCTTTGAGATGTTTTTTTCAGACTTTTGCGTGCTGACAACCAACTGACTCCACCTGGACCTGTGAATCATGACTCAACCAGTCCCATGGCTCTCACCCAGAGGCTGACACTGCACAAGGATCATTTTTCCACACACACACGATTTAACTTTTAACCAGTCTGCTGCACCAATTCCCTAGCCCCTCTGCTCCCAAAGTATCCTTGAAAAACCTAACCTCTAAGCCTTTGGGGAGATGGAGTTGAGTAATAACTCCTGTCCTCCCACTTGGCTGCCTCATGATAATTAAACTCTACTACAATAACACTGTCTCAAGTGCATTGGGTTTGTCTGCGCAGTGGACAAGAAGAACCCATCAGGCAATTACATAATTTACTTAAACTGACTAAAACTAAATATACTACTTAAATAGATCTATAACCATTTAAGACATTGAATCAGAAGTCATAAAATTGACCTACAGAAAAAAACACCATGCACAGATGGTTTCACAAAAAACTTTTACTACACCTTCAGACAACTGAGATCCCCTATCTTATACAAAATGTTCCAGGGAGTAGAATTCTTTATAAAGCTCATGTAACCTCAATGCAATAACTTTATAAAACTTTGACCTTCACATTGTTGAGGTGCAGAGAATGATACCCCAACATACAGTGCTTTGGCACACTGACCACTCCTAATTAAAAGAAATCAGAAGGCCTTAGAAGCTGCCTAATTTTCTAAGCATCTCTTGTTTTCTCCCACCCACCTACAAGTACAAGGAGGGACTCTCTCTGGAATTTTATCTGACTAAAGAAACTTCTTTCCAAAAGATAAGCAATTGTCTTACTGAATAACCAGAAAAAAATTAACCACTGGAGAAGAGACTAACAGTCACTGCCACACCCACAGAAACTTTTCATCTGTTCCATGGAGTAACTCCAAGAGATTATCTAGGGAACTCTATCTGCATAATAAGACAACATTTGTTCACAGGCCCCTCATTTTTCTGCCACCTCCCTCAGAGATGAGAAGGACTTTGCTCCAGGCAAGTGTCCTTTTGGTTTATTTATTTCCCCTGAAAGTTATTCACTATTTCATCACAATTGTCTACACCTCCCATTTCTCTTCTGCCCTGGGAAGAAGGCATTTGAGCCTCAACCATCTGGCCCCTCTTTGAATTTTACATCTGTGGGGATTCTCATGTTCATATATACATAAATAAATTTGTAAGCCCTTTTTTTATTAATCTATTGTCAGTCATTTCAGTAAACCTTTACAGAGGGTGGAAGGGAAGCTTTCCCTCCACCTACACAACATAAAGATGAGATTTACGTTGAGATATTGTTGAAACTGGCATTATATGGTTATCTAATACAATGTTCTAGGAATCAAATACAAGAAGTCTAATAGATCCCGGCTGACGGTGGACAACAAAGATGGCGGCAGGATCCAGCAATTACTGGGAAGACCTCAGGAAACAGGCTGGACAAATGGAAAATGAACTTGACCTTAAACTAGTTTCCTTCAGCAAACTATGTACAAGTTACAGTCATAGCAGTACCCGAGATGGAAGACGCAACAGGTATAGCTGTGATACAACACCCCTTTTAAATGGATCAAGCCAAAACAGAATGTTTGAGACAACAGCAATTGAGATTGAACAACTTTTGGCAAGGCTTACAGGGTAAACGATAAAATGACAGAATATACCAACAGTGCAGGTGTTCCCTCCTTGAATGCGGCCCTGATGCATACATTATAGTGTCTTAGAGACATATTGCAGGATTATACACATGAATTCCATAAAACCAAAGCAAACTTTATGGCAATACAGGAAAGGGAGAATCTCATGGGATCAGTACAAAAAGGTATTGAATCATATAAAAGTGGGTCTGGAGTAAACAACAGAAGAACTGAGATATTTTTGAAAGAACATGACCACCTTCGAAACTCAGATTGTCTGATAGAAGAGACAATAAGCATTGCTATGGCAACAAAAGAAAATATGACTTCACAGAGAGGAATGTTGAAGTCAATTTACAGCAAAATGAACACTTTGACCAATCGTTTTCCTGCTGTAAACAGCCTGATCCAGAGGATCAACCTGAGGAAGCGGTGGGACTTGCTCATCCTAGGGGGTGTTATTGGGATCTGTACCATCCTGTTGCTGCTGTATGCATTCCATTGATGGGAAATCTGCAGGGATTCTTGACAACCACCACTTTCACACCCTAGTCTGGAATAAGGAAACGTCCAAGGGAGAAGTTGACTGTCTTGATAATTAGCCTGACCAGCAGGATGAATGCAAGGCTGACAGTGATGGACTCTGTGACATGGTCAGGTTGAGCTGAAGCCACAGTTTTTCTGTGCTGTCTTTTCTAACACATTTTTCTGTTTTTAATTTAAAAACACCAAAAAGGTTTTCAGTTGCTTTTGTCTCCTAGGAGGCAAGTAAACCAATCAAAAACAGAGTTTTCTGTGTTTCCATGATAGTGTTGAAGTCTGATGACAAGCCAGGTCTTACAGCTGGGCTCTTCAGAAAACCAGGTTTCTATATCCAAAGACTGCTTTTCTTTTAGCTACCAGATTGGATTGTGAATAAAAATAATTCTTGTCCTCTTATTTTACACTCACAATGAGAAATTGCAAGTTCTTTCTTGATAATTTGTGCTATAGATTTCTGCTCTGTGTCCTCAACTCTGTTGATATTTAAGGAAAATTCTGTTTTCCATTGATTCTTTGAGATGCTGTTGGACCAACTTCAGCACGTTTGAGGTTGTCTGAAATAGAGATCACTGTAAAACTGTCTTTTTTTTCTTTTAAATTACAAGTACACTGGGGTTAATTGTATTGCTGGAAAAACATCAAGAATGACAGTCTCGTATTTAAGGCACCAGTCATTGTTTCCATTTTTTAAAAATTCTTCCCTTGGATTAATATTTTTTACTGAAAAGAAATGAAATCTCAGTTCCACTAGGATAAAATAAATGAATCGCCAGTGTCTGTAAGTGCCCCCACTGCTCATCATCATACCAGCATTGACACTGGTAACTGAAGAAAGGGACTGCTCAGTTTCTAATGTGATCTATTCAAAAAGCCACATATAAAAAGGCATTGAGGGCTCACTGTCCAGAGAATTCCATTTGTAAATGCTCCACAATGTATAGGCAAAAGTTTAAGGACTACTGCCTAATGTACCAGGAGTCCCGTGTTCTGTGAAAATCTGTTCATTCCAAATCTGTTAAGCATTTCCAAACATCCAGAGAATGGTTTCACTGTTGAGGGTGCATGTGGCAGAATCTGTCTCTCTCTGCACCTGTCTTCTGTTACCATCCCTGGACAGTGACAGATTTTAAACCAGCCACCAGAATTATTTTTGAGTTAAAAATTTCTTAATTTCTGTAAATTCATGACTTGTCTTACTGAACTACAACCTGGCTTGTAGACTTCCAGCATCTACACTTCTGCTCTTCACCATTGGAATTCACTGTGGTATTTATAGTATTGGCTTCAGTCTGAGCCACAGGGAATAAAAGGATATCAGCATATAGTTCTCAGCTACATCATAGTATAGAGATGCTGTTATTCAGGTGAGCTTGCTCATGGGTGGACTAACACCTGGTTTGGTACAGAGACTGAGAAGTTTTTCATTCTGGTGTCAAAGTTTTTTACCTTATGGGTGTGAAAGACATTTGATATATTTTTCTTAACTATGGGGTTTATTTTTCTAAATATGAGTTGATTGTTCATTGATTCAGGGTACCCTTAAAAGAAAAGTTTTCCCATTGTGAACTTTAAAGGATCAGGGAAGTAAGTTCATTGATTAAATTCTCTGT
>NW_012114866.1:4564265-4567286 GCF_000951035.1 Colobus angolensis palliatus | reverse complement strand
TATCATAAATAAAGTTATTTATTTAATTATAAAAAAGAAGAAGTCTACTCATTCTGTGTTTACTATTACAGTTACATAAAATCTCATTACGTAATCTACTTCATTTGAAATTTGGATGGAAAGCCCAAGCACCTCAATGGTTTAGTACCCTCCCTCCTCTGTTAATGCTCACCCACTGACTCTAGGACCCTGCAACTAACTTTAAAAGCCACTAGAATTGATTAAAATTACTTTTAAACGGATTATACTGTGGTTTCTTCATAATTTGTAACTTTCCTTGGACATACCCAAGACTATCATAAAGGCATTATATCAAACAAACTTTTTCTTTACAAAGTCAATTATTATTTTGCATGTATTCTTCTAGTGTTTACAAATTAATTTAATTTTATAAATATATCACAAAGCCTGTTGACTGTAAAGTGTTTCTTCAGATTAATAGAGGTTTGTATCAGTTTTTATATAACTAATTTAATTATTAAGATCATTTTCTGAAAATCCAAAAGCCTAAGGGAATCAAAGCACAGATGTGGCAGCAGATGTAATGAATTGGACAAATATTTTAAGCCCACCTATATTCACCAGGTAATCAGAATGACAGTAACAGCAAAATGCCTCACATCTCACAGTAGAGCCTACAGAATTTTTCTTTAGACTAACTTCAATCAAAGCCTCACTACAAAGTTCATTCTCTCTTCTAGTTATCTAAATATAGAGATGGAAAAAAAATATGTCATTAGATCATTAAATTTCTGTGATATTTGTCTCTTGAAAAGTAAGTTTGAGAAAGTCCTAGCCAGAGCAATCAGGCAAGAGGAAGAAATAAAAGGCACTCAAATAGGTAAATAAGTCATTATCTCTCTTCACTAATTATATGATTCCATATCTAGAAAACTCTAAAGATTCTACTAAGAAGCACCTGGAACTGATAAACAACTTCATAAAAGTTTCAGGATACAAAATCAATGTACAAAAATCAGTAGCATTTCCATGCTGAGAATAGTAATAATAATAACCAAGCTGAGAAACAAATCAAGAACTCAGTCCCCTTTACAATAACTACACACACATAAATAAAATACCTAGGACTACATCTAACCAAGGTGGTGAAAGATCTCTTCAAGCAAAACTACAAAACACTGCTGAAGAAAATTATAGATGGCACAAATAAATGGAAAAACAATCCTGCTCAATGAACTGGAAAAACCAATATTGTCAAAATGGCCATACTGCCCAAAGAAATATACAGATTCAATACTATGCCCATCAAACTACCAACATCATTTTTCATATAATTAGAAAAAACTATCCTAAAATTCATATAGAACCAAAAGAGTCCAACAGCCAATGGAATCCTAAACAAAAAGAACAACGGCCAGAGGCATCACATTACCCAACCTCAGACTATACCGTAAAGCTACAGTACCAAAACAGCATGTTAATGGTATAAGAACAGACACATAGACTACTGGAACAGAATAGAGAACTCAGAAATAAAGCCACACACCTACAGCCATCTGATCTTTGACAAAGTCAGCAAAAACAAGCAATGGAGAAAGGGCTTCCTATTCAATAAATAGTGCTGGCATAGCTGGCTAGCTATATGCAGAAGAATGAACATAGACCCCTACCTTTCACCACATACAAAAATTAACTAAAGATGAATTAAAGATTTAAATGTAACACCTCAAATTAGATAAAAATCCTAAAAGAAAACCAAGGAAACACCATTTTAAACATTAGCCTTGCGTAAGAACTTATGACTAAGTCCTCAAAAGTAATTGCAACAAAAACAAAAATAGACAAGAGGGACCTAATTAAACTAAAGAGCTTCTGCACAGCAAAAGAAACTACCAACATAGTAAACAGACAACCTACAGAATGGGAGAAAATATTCGCAAACTATGCATTCAACAAAGGTTTAATATCCTGAATCTGTAAGGAACTTAATTCAACAAACAAAAAACCAATAATCCCATTAAGAAACAGACAAAAGACATGAACAGGCACTTCTCAAAAGAAGACATACAAGTGGCCAACAAACATATGAAACATGTTCAATATCACTAATGATCAGAGAAATGCAAATCAAAACCACAATGGGATGCCATCTCACACTAGTCAGAATGGCTATTTTTTAAACATTAAAAAGCAATAGATGTTGGCAAGGCTGTGGAGAAAAGGGAATGTTTATACACTGTTTATGGTGCAAAGTAGTTTAGCAGTTTGGAGATTTCTCAAAGATCTTAAAACAGAACCACCATTCGACCTAGCAATCCCATTACTGAGTATATATATCCAAAAGAAAATAAATTATTATGCCAAAAAGATACCTGCACTCATATGCTCATTGCAGAGCTATTTAAAATAGCAAAGACACAGGATCAACATAGATGCCCATCAATAGTGGACTGGATAAAGACAATGTGGTATATATACACCATGGAATACTATGCAGCCATGAAAAAGAATGAAATCATGCCCTTTGCAGTAACATGGATGGAGCTGAAGGCCATTATCCTAAGCAAATTAATACAGGAGCAGAAAACCAAATACCCCATGTTCTCACTTATACATGGAAGCTGAATATTGGATACTCACGGGCATAAAGATGGCAACAATAGGCATTAGAGACTACTGTGAGGAGGTAAGGAGTGGGACAAGGGTTGAAAACTAACTATTGGGTACTATGCTCAGTTCCTGGGTGACGGGATCTATCATACCTCACACCTCAGCATCACACAATATACTCAGGTAACAAACCTGCATATGTACCACCTGAATCTAAAATACAGATTGAAAACATTTTTTTAAATGAGAAGCTAAAACTAAAGTGCAGAACTAAAGAGAAGAAACTTCTATAGTATGTAAGCTGTGAGAAGCCCTGAAATTCAATTTAGAAATATATAGTGGTGATGTCATGAAATGAATTATCAAAATGGAATATAGGGTTCCAAAAAGAATCCATTGAGTTCACATAATATATGGCTTCCTTTCTTTTTCTTCCTTTCTTTCTTTCTT
>NW_012114866.1:4558966-4564215 GCF_000951035.1 Colobus angolensis palliatus | reverse complement strand
TTCTTTCTTTCTTTCTTTCTTTCTTTCTTTCTTTCTTTCTTTCTTTCTTTCTTTCTTTCTTTCTTTCTTTCTTTCTTTCTCTTTCTCTCTCTCTCTCTTTCTTTCTTTCATTTTTGAGACAGCATTTCGCTCTGTGGCCCAGGCTGGAGTGCAATGGCATGATCTCGGCTCGCTGCAACCTCTGCTTCCTGGGTTCAAGAGATACTCCTGCCTCAGTCTCCTGAGTAGCTGAGACTACAGGTGCCTGCCACCATGCCCAGCTAA
This sequence comes from Colobus angolensis palliatus, assembly GCF_000951035.1. Lineage (NCBI taxonomy): Eukaryota > Metazoa > Chordata > Mammalia > Primates > Cercopithecidae > Colobus > Colobus angolensis. The sequence goes on along the minus strand of NW_012114866.1, from coordinate 4,563,951 downwards.
TTTTTATATTTTTGATAGAGACAGGGTTTCACCATGTTGGCCAGGATTGTCTCGATCTCTTGACCTCATGATCCACCTGCCTCAGCCTTCCAAAGTGCTGGGATTACAGGCGTGAGCCACCACACCTGGCCCCATGGCTTCCATTATTGCTAGGTCTCTTCACCAGATCAGAAAGCAAAGTGAAAACAACATCTCACTTCAAACCTGCTAATTTGTGATATGTGCTCTTCTTAAACAATTAAATATATTAAACATTTGTAAATATTAATATCTAATAGAAGACTTTTGTTAACCTAAAAAAATTCCCAAAAAAAGTAAGTTTGATATAATAGAAATTCAAAATTTGGGCAAATTATTTAAGACAGGTAAATACCATGTAAAAAAAATTTAAGCACTTAAGTTGCTGTTCATGTAGAAAACCAACAACAAAAAAGCAAGGTATCTTAAATCTCAAAACCTAAAATACACACACACACAGATAGATGCTGATTAGTTAGATGACAGCTAGCCAGCTAGCTAGCTAGACAGAGAGATAGATAGATGATAGATACATAGATAAATATCCCTGGTGTAAAGTGTGTTAATCAGCCCCAAATCCTAATATAAAAAGTGGAATGAAGCAGAACACTCAAGAAAATAAAGGACAAAATTACTGATAGGATGTTATGAACCAGCAGTAACACAAGCTAAGAGAAAACCAATTATTTCTTATAAATAAATTAAAACCACAATAAGATACCACTACTCATCCCCTAGAATATCTAGAATTAGAAAGATAGACAATACCAAGTGTTTGCAAGGATATAGAGAAATTACGCCATACATTGCTAATGGGAATATAAAATGACATTGCCATTATGAAAAATAATTTGGCAGTTCTGGAAAAAGTTAAACACAAACTTACCATATAACCTAGCAATTTTCCATCTAGGAATCTACCAAAGACAAAAGAATACATCTGTCTAAACCAGGACATTTATACAAATGTTTACAGCAACAGTTTATATATTTAAAAACTGGAAACAACCCAATTGTCCACCAACTGGGGGAATGAACTCTTTTAAACGTGATATATGTATATTATGGAATATTATTCAGCAATAAAAAGAAATGAACTACTGATACAGGCTACAACATGGATGAATCTCAAAAACATTATAGTAAGTGAAAGAAACTAGACATGAAAGATAACATATTATAAGATTCAACTTATATGAAATGTCCAGAAAGGGCAAATTTATACAGACAGAAAGCAAATCAGTTGTGGGCTGGGGCTGGAACTGAGGATCTTTTCATGATGATGGGAATGTTCTAAAACCATATTGTGGTGATAGTTTCACAACTTTGTAAATTTACTAAAAACTGTTGAATGGTACACTTATAATGGATAAAATTTATAATATGTAAATTAATCCTCTATAAATCTTTTTAAAAGTGCTGTGAGCTAGCTAGGCACAGTGGCTCATGCCTGTAATCCCAGCACTTTGGGAGGCTGAGGCAGGAGGATTGTTTGAGCCCAGGAGTTTGAGACTAGCCCAGGCAACATAGTGAGATATCGTCTCTACAAAAAATTTAAAAATTAGCCAGGTGTGGTGGTGTGTGCCTGTAATCCCAGCTATTCAGGGAGTTGAGGTGGGAGGATTGCTTGAGCCTGAGAGGTCAAGGCTGCAGTGAGCTGTGATCATTCCATTGCACTCCAGCCTGGATGACAGAGTAACATCCTATCTCAAAAAAATAGAATAAAAATACATGCTGTGAGCTGTGTAAGGCCAGGTATAGTGGCTCACGCCTGTAATCCCAGCAGTTTGGGAGGCCAAGGCAAGAGGATCACTTAAGGGCAAGAGTTTCTGATCAGCCTGAAAAACATAGTGAGACTCCATTTATACAAAATAAATAAATAAATAAATAAATATGATTAGCCAGGCATGGTGGTTGAGACAGGAGGATCCCTTGAGCCCAGGAGTTCAAGGTTGCTGTGAGCTATGATCATGCCAATGTACTCCAGTCTAGGTGACAGAACAAGATCCTATCTAAAAAAAAAAAAAAAGGCTGGGTAAACTTTCATTTTCTTTACTTTAACTGAGAGTAAATGACAAAAATATTTTCAAAAACCCTGCAATTCCTGCCAATATTACAAAAGGGAAACTATATTTATAATTTATAATTTTCAAATTAAGGCTTAAGCAACTGTTCACCAGTTTTCAAAATTTCCCTTGCATTAGCACTTAAAACTCTGAAGTCATATTATAATGAAGGCAAGAAGCATATTTGGCAATAACCAATTATTTGAATAGATAAAGCATAAAAGAAGACTTGTCAAATCAACCTCATAAGAAGTTTTAGCAAACATGGTTCTATGGAGATAGAAGACATTGTATACTAACTTCATTATGCTATAAATCTTGCAGGTGTTCTAATCATAAACTGGTACAGTTCTCTTAGATCTGTAAGTCTTCTCAATGACATTTCTCTCTTAAATAATTTAATAATGATGTTTATGGCAACAATTTGAGCACTTATAATATGCCGTTACTATGCTAACCATTCACATTTAACATTTAATCCTTACATAAATCTTTTTATATATTCATTGTTCGCTCCATTTTACAGATACAGAAAGTGAGGTTCAGAGAAATTGAGTAAAAGCGCAAGATTACACAGTCAGTAAATTACTTATCTGCAAGTTGAATTAGTGGCCAATATACTTAACCACAGAACTACGTTTTCTACCTTTCAAAAAAGCAATACTGTACCTTTGCTTGAAAAAGGAGCTGTACCACCAGAAAATGTCACTGTAGGTTTCTAGTTACAAAGCAAGAATGCCCACCTGTGCTGGAGTTAATTCTGCTGTCACTTTTGGAGTAAAGTGAAAGAGTCATGAGCAGCAGGTGAAAATAAAGTTGATCCACGCAATTTTTATATTACTTAGAACTACTTTCACCCTAGAGTCCTTGTAAATCTGAAAAGAACACGTTTTAAATTATTATTTAATTTAGAGCTAAGAATTTCTTGGATATCAGTGACAAGAGAAAATGAGAGAAGGAAAATGTTTACCATTTGTACCGACCATTCGGTTTTAGCCAGAAGATATGCTACACTCTTCATGTATATATTTTATTTCATTTATCCTCAAAACCAACTCCTTAAAGTATTAGTATCTTCAATTTGCATATTAAAAACTACAGACTTCTGAGAGGTAAAGTGAATTGCCCCAAATCACACAGTTAATAAGTGGCAAAGCCAGGACCTAATCCAGAAGCTCATGTTTTCACTATACCATGCTCACAGTCTACTCTTCTACTGTTTATTTCAGAATTGCTTTTCTCCAATTCAAAAATGGCCTTGTCTCATGCCTTTTATCAAAAAGTAAGTATTCCCTAAAGCCCAATCATGGACTTCTTATTCATTCATTCATTCATTCCCATTTTCTGAGCCCTTTTATGTGCCAGTCAGAGCTAGAGATAAATGGTGAATTAGAGGAAGCTTCTTCCTTTAAAGACATGGCAGTCTGGTCGTATATAATTTTAAAAATTAAAATGTGATTTTAAAATGATAGCATTAAGCTCAAGACACAATGCAAACATAGAGAAGGGAATACCTAAGTTATTTCTCCAGTTCTTCCAATGTATAATACCTTCAGAATTAAATATATATTTCTTGGCTCACCTTTAAAGCCTTTAATTCCTCTGGTCACATTTATACTCAATTCAATATTAATTGAGCACTCGTTGTGGTTATTAAAAGGCTGTAGGCCATAATGGAAAGAGGATAAACATGGAATCAGATAGGCATGAGTTTATCCTATTCTCTCTCGCTTACCAGCTATGTAAACTTGAGCAAGCAGTTTTACCTACTTTAGCCACAGTGGGATTTTTTAAATCAATTTTATTGAGGTATAATTTACATAAAATAAGGTGCTTCCATTTTAGGTTTACAGTTTGATGCATTTTGACAAATGTCTATACTCATGTAACTAATACAACCATCAAGATATAGAGCATTTCCATAACTCCAAGAGTTGCACAGAAATATTTATAGCTTTTTCATAGCAGCCTCAAACTGGACCCCAAATGTCCATTAGTAAATGAATGGATTTAAAAAAAAAAAAAAGTTTCTTTATGCCACTTCCCAACCCATCTGTCCTCCCACCCCTGGACTCCAAACCTTAGGCAACCACTATCTGCTTTCTGTCAAGACATACTAGACTTTTAAGTAGAATTTCATATAAATAGAATCATATAGTATGTACTCTTTCATATCTGGCTTATTTTGTTCAGCATAATGTTTTTGAGATTGATTTATGTTGTTGCATGTTGTATAGTTTAATGTATTTCATTCCTTTTTATTGTTGGATAATATTCCATTATATGGATATACCAAAACTGGTTTATCTGTTCACCTAGCCATGGATATTTGGGATTCAGTCTGGGGCTACTACGAATAATGCTGCTGCAAACATTCTTATACAATGCTTTGTGTGATCAAATATTTTCATTTCCCTTAGGTAAATATATGCAAGTGGAATGGTAGGTTAAAATAAATAAGTTTAACTTTTTTAAAAACTACCAAACTGTTTCAAAGTGGTTGTACCATTCTACATTCCCACCAGAAATGTATGAGTTCCTGCCAACATTTCGTATAAGCTTTTTAAATTTTAAGCTATCTAAATTTGTCTACTAGTATCTCACTGTGGCTTTAATTTGCATTTTCTTAATGTCTAAAGATAGTGAACACATTGTAAGTGCTTACTTGCCATTAGAATATCTTGTTTTCGGCCGGGCGCGGTGGCTCAAGCCTGTAATCCCAGCACTTTGGAAGGCCGAGACGGGCGGGTCAGGAGATCGAGACCATCCTGGCTAACACAGTGAAACCCCGTCTCTACTAAAAAATACAAAAAACGAGCCGGGCGAGGTGGCGGGCGCCTGTAGTCCCAGCTACTCGGGAGGCTGAGGCAGGAGAATGGCGTGAACCTGGGAGGCGGAGCT
>NW_012114866.1:4543367-4558916 GCF_000951035.1 Colobus angolensis palliatus | reverse complement strand
GGGAGGCTGAGGCAGGAGAATGGCGTGAACCTGGGAGGCGGAGCTTGCAGTGAGCTGAGATCCCGCCACTGCACTCCAGCCTGGGCGACAGAGCGAGACTCAAACTAAAAAAAAAAAAAAAAAGAATATCTTGTTTTCAAAACGCTTTTTCCATTATAAGGTGGTTTGTCTTCTTATTCTACAGTTGTAAGACTTCTTTATAATACAAGTCATTTGTCACATGTATGCATCAAAATATTTCCTCCCACTCTCTGGCTTCCCTTTTCATTTTCTTGATGGTGTCTTTTAAAAGGCAAAAGTTAACTTTGATAAGGTTCATTTTTTTCCTCTTTCCTTTTTTTCATGCATTGGGAGCCCTGAAAAATCTTTGCTCATTCCGTGGTTGCAAGAATTTTCTCCTATGTTTTCTTCTGGAGGTTTTATATTTTCAGTTCTTGTGCTTAGGTCTGTGACCCATTTTGAGTTATTTTTCAACATGATATGCCCAAAGTTCACTTTTTTCACATTCTAGTCTACTAGTGCTAGAACTCAATGTTCTAGCATCACTTGTTGAAAAGACTACCATCTTCCTCATTAAAGTATTTTGCCACTTTTGTCAAAAATCAATTCACCCTATACATTGAATCTATTTTTGGTCTCTCTACCCTGTTCCATTGATCTATATAGTATCCTATGTCAATATCAAATTTTCTGGATTATTTTAGTTTTATAATAAGTCTCAAAATTTGTACTTGTCCAACTTCTTTTTCAAAACTGCTTTCATTATTCTAGGCTTTTGGCATTTATAGAAATTTAAGAATCAATTTGTCAACTTTTTAAAAAGCAGAGATTTTGGTTGAGATTGCATAGAATTTATAGAGCAATTTGGGGAGAACTAGCACTTAACAATATTCAATTTTCCAAGCAATGAACAAAAAATATCTTTCTATTTATTCAGGTCTTATTTAATTTCTGATAGCAAAGTTTTATAGTTTTCAGTGAATAGGTCTTGATTTTGTTAAATCTATCCCTAAATATTTCATATTTTGATGTGTGGTAAATTGTACTGTATTTTTTATTTTAATTTTTGTTATCACTAGTATATAAAACAATTGATTTCTACATATTGATCTTGTATCTTGTGATGTTTCTAAACTCACAAGTTTTATGAGCATTTTTGTAGATTCCATAGGATTTTCTGCAAAATTATGTGAGCTATGCATTAAACAGTTTTACCTCTTTCTTTACAATCTGTATATTTTTTTATTTCTTTTTCTTCCCTTACTACACTGGCTAGGTTCTCTAGCCAGTGATGAGAAGTGATGAGAGTGGTTATCCTTGTTTTAGGGGAAAAGCATTCAATATTTCATGATTAAGTATAAATGTAAGCTGTGGGTAGAGGGGTTGAGATAAAACTCATATAAAATGAAATTCATCATTTTAATCATTTTAAAGTATACAATTTTGTGATTTTTAGTATATTCACAATATTGAGCGACCATTACCACTATGTAATTCCAAATCCCAGAACATTTTCATCAACCCCATACTCATTAAGCAGTCACTCCCCATTCCCCTGCACCCTTAGCCTCTGGCAAACACTAATCTACTTTGTCTCTATAGATTTGCCTACAGTAGACATTTCAGTTGAAATCATACAAAATGTGAGTGGCATTTAGTGACTGGTTCTTTCGCTTAGCATAATGTTTTCAAGTTTTAGCCATATTGTAGCATGTATCAGCACTTCATTCCTTTTTATAGCCAAATAGTACTCCACTGTGAATATACCACATTTTCTTCATTCATCAGTTGATGGACATTTGGGTTTTTTCCACTTTTTAGCTACTATGAATATTGCTGCTATGAACATTAGTTTACACATCTTTGTGTAAATATATATTTTCAATTCTCTTGGGTATATACCATGAAGTAGAATTACTGAATCATGTGGTAACTCTATATTTAATTTTTTGAGAAACTGCCACATAGTTTTTCACAGCAGCTACATTTTACATTCCCTCTAGCAATGTATCAGGGTTTCAATTTTTACCATGTTTGCCAACAATTATTATTTTCCACTTGTTTTCATCATAGCCATCCAAGTGGGTATGAAGTGGTATCACTTTGTGCTTCTGATTCACATTTCCCTAATGACTAATGATGTTGGACATCTTTCCATGTGCCTATTTGGTCATTTGTATATCTTTTTAGGAAAAATGTCTTTTCAAAACTTTGCCAGTTTTTAATTGGGTTGTCTTTTTTATGTTAATACATACAATTCTTTACATATTCTGAATACGAGACCCTTATCAGATGCACGATTTGCAAGTATTTTCTCCCATTGTGTGGGCTTTTAACTTCTCTTTGAAGCACAAATGCTGAAGTCCAATTTATCTCTTCTTTCTTTTCCTGCTTGTGCTTTTGGTGTCATAGTTAAGAAATCATTGCCTTATCCAAAGTCATAAAGATTGTCTTAGTCAATCTGGGCTGCTATAACAGAATGCCATAGACTGGGTGGCTTAAACAACAAACATTTATTTCTCAAAGTTCTGGAGGCTGGAAGTCTAAGATCAGAGTACCAGCATGGTCAGGTTCTGATGAGAGCCCACTTCAGGGTTGCAGATGCTGACTTCTCATTACATATTCATACGGCAGAAAGAGGGCAAAAGAGTTCCCGTGGTCCCATTCACGAGGAATCTGTCTTCATGGCCTAATTAACTCTCAGAGGCCCCACCTCCTAATACCATCACTTTGGGGGTTAGGATTTTAAAATGTGAATTTTGTGGGATATGCTAACATTCGGTCCATTGCAAAGATCTATATCTACGTTTCCTTCTAAGAGTTTTACAGTTTTAGCTCTTACATTTAGGTCTCTAATCCACTTTGAGTTATATATTTTGTTATATAATGTGGAGCAGGGACCCAAATTCATTATTTTTCACAGAGCTAGCTATATGTCCTGGCACCATTTATTGAAAACACTTTCCTTTCCCCTTCGAATGGGCCTTGGCATTGTTGTTGAAAATCAAGTGACCACAGATGCATGATTTTATTTCTGGACTCTCAATTCTATCCCATTGATTTATGTGTCTATCTCTCCAGTGCTACACTGTCTTGATTACTATAGCCTTGTAATAACTTTTGAAATTAGGAAATGTGAGTGCTCCAAATTTGTTCTTTCTTTTCAAGATTGTTTTAGCTATTTGAGACCCCCTCATAATTTCGTATGAATTTTAGAATCAGCTTTTTCACTTCTGCAAAAACAGCTATTGGTATTTTGATAGGGATTTATTGAATCTGTATATCAATATAGGAAGTATTACCATCTTAACCATATTAAGTCTTCCAACCCAGGAACATAAAATGCCTGTTCATTTAGGTCTTTTTCATTTATTTGAGCAAAGTTTTAGAGTTTTAGTCTTATACTTCCCTGGTTAAATTTATTCCTAAGTATTCTATTCTTTTTGATGCTATTGTAAATGAACAATTTTGGATTGCTCATGACTGATGTAAAACTAGCTTTTGTGCATTGCTTTTGTATTCTATAATCTTTCTGAGCTTGTTTATTAGCTCTACTCATTTTTTTTGGAGATTATTTAGAGTCTTCTAAATACAAGATCATGTAATCTGGAAATATATTTTAACTCCTTCCTTTCTAATTTTTTTTTGTAAAGAATTTTCCTATTTTTCCCTAGCTAGAATTTCCAGTACAATGTTTAATAGGAGTGTCAAGAACAAACATCCTCATCTTATTATCAATCTTAGGAGGAAAGCTTTCTGTCTCTCACTATTAAGTATGAGGTTAACTGTGGGTTTTTTGTAGATTCCCTTTTGCAGGCTGAGGAAGTTTCTTTTTAGTCCTAGTTTTTTGAGTGTATGTATTATGAAAGTGTGTTAGATTTTGTCAAATGCTTTTTCTGATTGAGACAATCATTTAAATTTTTTCCTTCATTTTATAAATATGGTATATTACATTCATTGGTTTTCACATTTTAAACTATCTTGGAATAAATCTCAATCCCTCATAGTGTAAATTATTTTAATGTGCTCCTAGATTTTTTTTTTTTTTTTTTTAGATTTTTAGAGTTTTGCTTTTGTTGCCCAGGCTGGAGTACAATGGCACAATCTCGGCTCAATGAAACTTTTGCCTCCCAGGTATAAGTGATTCTCCTCTCGCAGCCTCCCAAGTAGCTTGGATTACAGGCATGCACCACCGTGCCTAGCTAATCTTTTTCTATTTAATAGAGACGGGGATTCACCATGTTTACTGTGTTTGGCTTTGGTATCAGAGTAATACGAACCTCATAGAATTAATTAGACAGTATTCTCCCCTCTTCAATTTTTTGGAATAATTTGAGAAAGATTGCTCTTAATTCTTTAAATATTTGGTAGAATTCGCCATTGAAGCCATCTGGTGCTGGGCTTTTTGTGGTTGGAGGTTTTTTTCATTATTAATTCAATATCTTTACTTGTTATCAGTCTATCCAAATATTTCTTTTTTATTTATTCAGTTTTGGCAAATTATGTTTCTAAAAATTTGCCCATTTATACTCAGGAGGCTGAGGCAGGAGAATGACGTGAACCCGGGAGGCAGAGCTTGCAGTGAGCTGAGATCCGGCCACTGCACTCCAGCCTGGGCCACAGAGTGAGACTCCGTCTCAAAAAAAAAAAAAAAAAAAATTTGCCCATTTCAACTATGTTGTCTGATTTGTTTGGCATACAATTGCTTAGAGTATTTTCCTATAATCCTTTTTATTTCTGTAAGATCAGTGTAAAGCTCACATTTCCAATCCTGATTTTAGTTATTTGAATCATCTCTCTTTTTTTTAATAGTCTAGCTAAAAGTTTGTCAATTTTGTTGATCACTTTGAAAAACCAGTTTTGGTTTCATTGATTCTCTCTGTTGCATTTCCATTTTCCGTTCTGTTTATCACCACTCTAATCGTTATTATTTCCTTCCCTGCTTGCCTTGGCTTTAGTTCATTCTTCTTTTCCTAGTTCGTAAGGTGGAAGATTGGGTCATTGATTTGAGATCATTCTTCTTTCTTTTTTGTTTGTTTGCTTGCTTGTTTGTATTTTGAGATGGAGTCTCGCTCTGTCACCCAGGCTCAAGTGCAATGGTGCAATCTCAGCTCACTGCAACCTCCACCTCCCAGGTTTGAGCAATTCTCCTCTGCCTGAGCCTCCTGAGTAGCTGGGATTACAGGCACCCACCACCACACCCAGTTAATTTTAGTATTTTGAGTAGAGACAAGGTTTCGCCATGTTGGCCAGGCTGGCCTCGAAATCCTAACCTCAGGTAATTCACCCTCCTCAGCTTCTCAAAGTGCTGGGATTACAGGCATGAGCCACCACACCTGGCCTCTTCTTTCTTAATGTAAGTATTTATAGCTATATGTTTCCCTCTGAGCACTGCTTTAACTGCATAAGCTTGGTATGTTGTTCTGTTTTTTCTCTATTTATCTTAAAGTATTTTCTAATTTCATTTGTAAATTCTTCTTTAAACTACTGGTAATTTAAAAGAGTATTGTTTAATTTCAACATATTTGTGATTTTTCCACATTTCCTTCTGTTATTGATTTTCAATTTCATTTCATTGTTGTTGAAGAGCATATTTTGTATGATTTCAGCCTTTCAAACATGTGAAAAAATGCTCATTATCATTAATCCTCAGAGAAATGGAAATTAAAACCACAATGAGCTACCATCTTACATGAGTCAGAATGGCTATTACTAAAAAGTCAAAAAACAACAGATGCTGGTGAAGCTGCAGAGAAAAGGGGAAGCTTATACGCTGTTGGTGGGAATGCTTACACACTGTTGATAAATTAGTTCAGCCATTGTGGAAAGCACTTTGGAGATTTCTCAAAGAACTCAGAAGCACATTTGGCCCAACAATCCCATTACTGGGTATATACCCAAAGGAAAATAGATCATTATACCAAAAAGATACATGCACTCACATTCATCACCACACACTCACAATAACAAAGACATGGAGTCAACCTAGATGCCCATCAATGGTTGATTGGATAAAGAAAATGTGGTATATACACACAACGGAGAACTATGCAGCCATTAAAAAATAATGAAATCATGTCCTTTGCAGCAACATAGATGGAGCTGGAGACCATCATCCTAAGCAAATTAACTCAGACACAGAAAACCAAATACTGCATGTACTCACTTACAAGTGGGAGCTGAACATTGAGCACAGATGGACATAAACAAAGGGACAACAGGCACTGCAAACTACCAGAGGGAAGAGGGGGAGGTACAAAGTGGGGCATGGGTTGAAAACCTACCTAGTAGTTCCTATGCTCACTACCTGGTACAACACAGTCATGTAACAAACCTACATACGTGCCTCCTGTATCTAAAATGAAAGTTAAAATGTTTTTTTAAAAAAATGAATTTTGAAAAACTTGTATCACCCACTGTAAGCTTGATAGTTTTCCTATATATGAGATGGATGATGACATTAATAAATGTGGTTATCTGATATTATATAATGAAATATGTCAACATTTGGAAGACCTGAAAAAAAATTCATTGAGACTTATTTTGTGGTATAATCTATGGTATATCCTCAAGAATATTCCATATGCACTTGAGAAAAATATGCAATCTGCTGTTATTAGTGGATTGTTCTATAGATGTCTGTTAGGTCCACTTGGTTTACAGTGTTGTTTGGTGTCACTATTTCTAATGAGAAATCAGTGGTTAATCCTACTAGACTCCCTTATACTAATGAGTTGCTTCTGTCTTGCTTCTTTTAAAATTCTCTTTGGCTTTGGCTTTTATCAGTTTGATTATGGTGTGTGGATCTCTTTGAGTTTACTCTATTTGGGGTATGTTGAGCTTCCTGGATGTATAGGTTAATCGTCTGCATCAAATTTCAGAAGTTTTCAATTATTATTTCTTCAAATACCTCAAATTTCTTTCTTCAAATACTTCAAATTTCCATTTCTCTCTTTCTCTCCTCTCTTGATACTTCCATTATGTGTATGTTGGTACACTTAATGGTGTCTCACAGATCTCTATGGCACTGTTCACTTTTTTCATTTGTTTCCTCTCTGTTCCTCAAATTGTATAATCTCAATTGACTTATCTTCCATTCACTGAATTTTTTTCTCCAACCTATTCAAATGTACTGTTGAGCCTCTTCAGTAAATCTTTCAATTACTGTACTTTTCAAACCAGAATTGCTGTTTGACTTTTTATCATTTTTAGTATTCTCATTAATATTCTTTATTTTGTGAAATATTGCTCTCATGGTTTTCTTTAGTTTTTTTAACGTGGTTCGATTAGTCTTTGAACATATTTTAAACAACCATTTAAAATCTTTGCCTAGTTAATCCAATCTCTAGGCTACCTAAGGACAGTTTATATTGATTGTTTTTTCTTCTGTGCATGGGCCATGCTTTCTTGTTTCTTTGCATGTCTTATAAATTTTTGTTTAAAACTGGTCACTTAAAATATAATGTGGCAACTTGTGAAATGAGATTTTCTCACCCTTCCCTAGGATTTGTTGTTTCAGGATGTTCAGTTGTTTTTGTTTATTTGTTTAGTAATCTTTTTTGAACTAATTTTGTAAAGTTTTTTGTATTCTTTGTCATGTGTGGCCTCTGAAGCTTCTTTTTCCTTTGCTTAGTGATCAGCTGATGATTAGACAGAGATTTCCTTCATCATTAGAAACCAAAAATCCTCCTGTCTTTGCAGAAGAACTCTTGTGTATGATAGGATACACCTTCAACACTCATGCAAGCAGTTACAACTCTGCCTTAGCCTTCATATTCTGATTCTGCAGAGGCTCAAAGTCAGCCAACAGGGACTTTGAACTTTGCTCAGATTAAACTTACTCAGGTTTCCTGGGCATGTGCACAGTCATCCATACACATGCATTTGGTCTCCCAATTTCATAAGAAAATGTCAGAACTTTTCAAAGCCTTTATCCCCAAAGTATCTTATTACCTAGCTTCTTCCCAAGAATTTTAGTTAGCCTCTTGCTCACCTGAACTGTTATCTGTTGCATCCAATGAAAGCAACTAAAATATTTGCTTATAAATACTTTTGACTAATGTACCAGTACTGGGTTTACTACTTTAGTAGTGGGTAAGTTCTGAGTTAGGTGAGATAAAGGTAAATCTTTTGAGCTGGTCTTTCAAGAAGCTACCATATATATTTATCTGTTTTAATAGATATACCTGTAGCAGAAATGCAGGTTTTTATTTCCAGTGGTAATGCTGATCTGGGAAACATAAGACAGGACCAGAGTAGGGTTTTTTTAATCCATAAAACTCTCTGTCCTTACAGAGATTCAGCTTCTTTCTCTTGACAAAGTGCTCTTCTAATCGCTACAAGCTTTTGGTTAATTTCCAAAGTGCTGAAAAAGTTAATTCTGAAAGTTTTGGCCAGTTTTTTATTGGCTTTTATGGAGGGATGAACTTTTAAAAGTCCTTACTCTGCCATTTTTCCAGCTGTAGGTTTTCATAATATTTCTATATTTAGGGTTCACTGAGCTTCTGAGATCTAGCGATTTATAGTTTTCATCACATGGAAAATTATAATAACTATTGAACATTGTTGTTGCAAGAATTATCAATAGTTTACATAAGGAGCCTACAACAAGACCTTGCAGATGGCACTCAATGAAAATTATTATTGGATGTATGCCAGACACACAGTGAGAAAAAGAATCACAAAATTTGCTTTCTGGGAACTCAAAATGTATTTGATTTTTATTTCTTCAAAAAATTCCCACATGTTTTGCTTGTTACAGTTTGTTTTATTTTTTTTCCCAAATATCTATGTTTTCCTCCTTGTCCCCTATGCATTCATCTTTCTGAGCATACCAAGAAGTTTTATCCCATTCAAGTCCCTATTCAAGATTTCCTTCTGGGAAGCCCACCCACAATTTTCTCTGTAAGAAACATGAGATGAATGCAGGAAACTGCACCCATTTGAACCAAGTAACTGAGAAATATGCAAAATTCACACACGCACACAACTCAAACATCTACTAGCTTCCTAACTTCACTGCATGTGTTAGGGACACATTCATCCACATCTGCTATTAAAAGTTTCTGTCTGATTTCAAATAACCTTTGATATAGTTTGGATGTCCTGCCCAAAGCTCATGTTAAATTGTAATCCTCAGTGTTGGACGTAGGGACTGCTGGAAGGTATTTGGATCATGGGAGCAGATCCCTCACGAATGACCTGGGCCATCCCCTTGGTGATAAGTGAGCTCTCACTCTGAGTTCACACAAGACCTGATCATTTAAAAGTGTGTGGCATCTCCCCTTCCCCCACACTCTCTCTTGATCCTGCTTTCGCCATGTGACATGCCTGGTCCCATTTCACCTTCAGCCATGAGTAAAAGCTCCCTGAAGCCTCTCTGAAAGCTGAACTATGTAGGTGTCATACTTGTACAGACTGAAGAACCATAAACCAATTAAATATCTTTCATTATAAATTACCCAGTCTCTGGTATTTGTTTATAGCAATGCAAGAATGGCCTAATACAACCCTCCTTCCACCACTTCACAATAACTCACAAGCTACAACGTTTATGGTGCCTAATTTTACAAGCAAACTTCAGTTCTTTTTCAAGGTAAAGTGCTATATTTACATATTTATTAAATAAGCAAGGACTTTTACCCTCCACAGAGTGAATTAGGAGTACTGGGATGGTCAAAAATAATTCATGGTGACTATAGTAGAATCAAGAGTGTAAGGCACCATGACAAGTGTTAATGAGTCAGAGTCTGGTAGTGTAGTGGCCAGTAGCCACTGGTGATAGCAAAGTACCAGTGTGCCAGTATCCCACTCTTTCTGTGGAGAAACCTTTACTGTACTTTGTGTTTCTTGGTTCCTATTTTCTGAGTCTGATCTCCAGCCCTCCTGCAGTTCCTGCCAACTATCTTATATTTCCCCAATTATTCCAATAAGTCCCTTTTTTATTTAAATTACATAAATTCAGTCTGCTATTTACAGTCAAGAACTCTTGACAATTTCAAGAGTCATCTACTTCTAGCCCTAATCTCTAACACATTAGCAATGATCTTGCTAAATCAATTCCAGAAGACTCAAAAGCTAAATTCATGTGTGTTAATAAATCATGTAGATCCTTAAAAATGCTTGAATAACATGACCTCTTTTAAATTTGAAATTAGATCACATACTGCTACTATTTACAGAAATTAGAGCTCAAGTCAGTTAGACTAAATTTCTTACCTAGAAATTGACATTTTCAAGAAATTGGGAGATTAATTTTTTAATTTAAAAAAGGTAAAAGCTGATAAAAAAAAAAGCAGTGCTATTTTCAACTAGCTGGTTTCAAAGTGAAATTTTAATGAAACTATTTTGCATAAAATTTGGCAAGAAAATAATGTTAACTACCTCAATTATGAATATTATCAAGCTTCAGAGAATTTAATAAAAAATTTTCATATTATTGCACATTTCATGACCTCTTCTCCTTCAAATATCATGGTTTTAAAAACACTGATACTCTGACTTTTCTCCCAAATTTAAATTTCTAACCTTGATATCTCCCTGGTACCCCAAATTTCTATATCAAACTACTTACTTAGTATATATCCTGATTTTCTACCCTACCCCTCAAATATGCTGCTTTTCTACACTTCTCCATCTCTGAAAATAAGAAGGCCATAACTCTAGCTGCTCAGGTGAAAAAAAAAAGAAAAAGACTCCTCCTTGACTCTTCTAATTTTCTTATACCTACCACCCAATCCATTAGCAAACTCCTTGGCTCAGATATAGTTTGGATATTTGTCTCCACCAAACCTCATATGGATATGTGATCCCCAATTTGGCAGGTAGGGCCTAATGGAAGATGTTTGTGTCATGGGGATGAATCCCTCATGAATGGCTTGGTGTCCTTCCTGTGGTAATGAGTTACTGCAAGACCTGATTGTTAAAAAGAGTCTGGGACCCACCCCTTCCCTCTTTTGCTCCCTCTCTCAACATGTGACACGCCAGCTCCTCTTTCCATCTGCCATGACTAAAAGCTTCCTGTGGCCTCACTAAAAGCTGAGCAGATGTGGGTGCCAGGCTTGCACAGTCTGCAGAACCGTGAGCCAAATAAACCTCTTTTCTTTATAAATTACCCAGTTTCAGGTATTCCTTTATAGCAACACAAAACAGACTAATACAGGCCTTATCTTCAAAATCTAGAATCTAACTACTCTCACTACTCCCACTTTTGCCACACCCTAATCTAAACTACAACTATTTCTCACCTGGAATATTACAGAAAACCCCCAATTCTTCTCCTCCATTTTCTCCCTTGCATCCTCTCAGTCAATTTTCAATATATAATGCAGAGATGATCATTTTAAACATAAGTCAGATCCTATTATTATTATTCTCAAAATCTGGATTCCTACCTCATTCACAAAAAAAAAAAAAAATTGTTACAATGGCCAAGAAATTCCATAATCTGTCTTCCCACCAAAACTAAGCATTTCCTACTACTGTCTCTCAGTCAAGACTGATTGAGGTCAGGTACAGTTGTTCACACATGTAATCCCAACACTTTGGGAGGCTGAGGCAGGAGGATCACTTGAGCCTGAGAGTTGGAGACTAGCCTGGGAAACATAGGGAGACCCCATCTCTAAGAAAAAATTAAAAATTATCCAGGCATGGTGGTGTGCACCTGTGGTCCCAGCCACTTGGGAGGCTGAGATGGGAGGACTGCTTGAGCCCAGGAGGTAGAGACCACAACAAGCCATGATTGCACCACTGCACTCCAGTCTGCGTGACAGAGTGAGATCCTGTCTCAAAAAAAAAAAAAAAAAAGTGACTGAGTATATCACAGTATGCTCCTGGTATTCCTGGAATGATCTAAGCATACTACTACCTTTGCATTTGCTTTTTCTCTCTCCTTTGCAGATAACCATACTACTCACTCTCTCAGCTCCCTCAAGTCTTTAGTCAAATGTCTTCTTAAATAGGACTTTAATAACTACTCTATTTAAAACAGCAACTCTTCTCCCACTTCATGGTGCTTCAGATTACCCTTCCTGGCCCTATTTTTCTCCATACTATACATTTATAGATTGCTGATATCTACCATGTAACTATAAATTCCATAAGAGCAGGAATATCTGTCTGACTTTAACATCTAGAACAGCATTTGGCACACTATAGGTGCTCCATAAATATCTGTTCTATTAACAAGTAAATTAAAGAAAAGCTTAGAAAAATATAATGAATAATTGCATCAATAAGAATACTTTTTCAATGGTAGTTTTACATTTATTGAGAGAGCTGAGATTCACTCAAGAATTCTAAAGGAAAATGTTCAAATATGTCAGAAACAAAATATCTGAGAAGTCTTATAGATTAAACACTAGAAGCTAGGTCATACTATTAACAGAGATCCATATTTTTATTCTGTCAAATTTTCATAGTATTGCAAATATCGTATTTTCATATTATCAGCAGTAACCTCAAAAAGGAACAGAACATGCAAACAAGTAAAATTTGCATACTTTAATAGGTCTACCAATTTTAAATGATGTTGTTTTGATTGCTGCATACCAGCAAACTCCAAGACATTGTCTAGCAATGCAATAGTATAATTAACCTGATGTACTTTCCTGACCTCATAAATCACATTATCTGATCCTCTGAGTTCTTGGCACAAAGACCCTGAAAGAATGCAAAATTTCTACTGAATTAACTCTAAACTTCTGTAAACCCAAAGATCCTTTTTAAATGGATTTTTTTGAACATAGTACTTTTCACAAAGAATCTAATAACTTTGATTTAAAAGAAAAAGCAAAAACAAAGCAACTGTTAATATACTTAGCTTGTCAAAATTTAAAAGTCAACAATCAGTAGGAAATTAGCTTTTCCCTCATTCACCTAATTACATAATCTTATGTTATAGTCCATGAACTCTGCTAAGTGTTAGGATTAAAAGAATGAACAAGACAACCAAGTTCTTTCCTTCAAGAAGATGGCATTACAGTTGGGAGGGACCACATCACAAATAACACAAATAAACATAAATGTATATGTTGATAAATACAATAAATAAAAATTATCTAGAGTAACAGAGAAAAGAGTAATGGGAGAAGGGTGGCTATTTTAGATGGAAATAAGGAAAGGCTGGAAATGGCAATTGAGCAGGCACATCAACTAGTAAGAAAATGGGCAAAGAATTCCACACAGCAGAGACAGCATGTACAAATGTTCTGAAGCAGAAAGTTTATTCAAGGTAAAGTTCAAGTCCAACATCATTGGAGAGGAGTAGGCAACGGGGGGCATGTTAGTAGAAGAGGTGGGAGAAGTAGCTAGGATTCAGATTATGCAAGGCCTTAGGGTAATAAGGACTTTGATTTTGTTTAGAAAGTGATAGGAAGCCAGTGAAAGATTTTTAAAATACTGAGGTAAACTAAGTTTTGCTTTAAAATATCACTTTGTATGCTATGCAGAGAATAGACGGCATAAGAGTGAAAACAAATGGATACAGTTAAGAGGCTACTGCAGTAGACCAGATAAGAGACTATAGTGGCTTAGGACAGTATGGCATGATGGAGATGGTAAGAAATGGTAGGATTCTGGACTTAACTGGAAATTTTGCCAACAAGATTTGCAAATAGATTGGATTGGGGTGCAAAAAAAAAAAAAAAAGAGAAAAATCAATGATGCTGCCTGTGTTCTGGGTGTGAGTAAACTGGATAAATGATGATGACATTTATTGAGATAGTGAAGATTAGGAGAAAAGCAAGTTGAGTGTGAGCAAAGGGAGGAATTAAGAGTCCAGTTTTGGACATGATAAGTTTCAGAATGCTCGACAGACAGCCAAGTGGAAGATGCTAAATAGGCAATAGTATATATACAGGATACAAGTCAGGGATACAGATATAAATTTGGCAGTCATCAGCCAATAGATGTTTAAAACCATGGGATTGAACGAACCTACCTAAGTAGAGAGTATAGATTTTTTAAAAAACGAGGCAAGGAAATCAGAGATTACATAAACATATAGAAAAACGTTCCATGCCCATGCTCATGGATAGGAAGAATCAATATCATAAGAATGGCCATACTACCCAAAGCAACTTATACATTCAACGGTATTCCTATTAGTCTACCACTGGCACTTTTCACAGAAACAGACAAAACTACTTTAAAATTCATATGGAACCAATAAAAAGCTCAAATAGCCAAGGCAACCCTAAGCAAAAAGAACAAAACTGGAAGCATCATGCTACCTGACTTGAGTAACCAAACAGCATGGTACTGGTATAAAAACATACACATAGACAAGTAGAACAGAATAGAGAACCCAGCAATAAGGGCACACACCTACCACAATCTGATCTTTGACAAACCTGACAAAAACAAGCAATGGGGAAGGGATTCCCTAATCAACAAACAGTGCTGGGATAACTGGCTAGCCATATGCAGAAGACTAAAACTGAACCCCCTACTTATACCATATACAAAAATTAACTCAAGATGGACTATAAACTTAGATGTAAAACCCTAAATTATAAAAACCCTGGAAGACAACCTAGGCAATGCTATTCTGGACATAGGAACAGGCAAATAATTCATGATGAAGATGCCAAAAGCAATTGCAGCAAAAGCGAAAATTGACAAGTGGGATCTAATTAAACTAGAGAGCTTCTACACAGCAAAGGAAACTCTCAACAGAGTGAACAGACAACTTACACAATGGGAGAAAATTTTTGCAAACTATGCATCTAACAGAAGTCTAATACTCAGCATCTATAAGGAACTTAAACAAATTCAAGAAAAAAAAAAACATTAAAAGGTGGGCAAAGGACATGAACAGGCACTTTTCAAAAGAAAACATACATGTGATCAACAATCATATAAAAAAAGCCTCAATGTAACTGATCGTTAGAGAAATGCAAATCAAAACTACAATGAGATACCATCTCACACCAGTCAGAATGGCTATTACTAAAAAGTGTTAAAATAACAGATACTAGCAAGGTTGCAGAGAAAAACGAATGCTTATACACTGTTAGTGGGAGTGTAAATTAGTTAAACCATCATGGAAGACAGTGTGACAATTCCTCAAGAACATAAAGAGAAATTCCATTTGACCTAGCAATCTCATTACTGGGTATATACCCAAAAGAATATACATTGTTCTATTATAAAGATACATGCATGTGCATATTCATTGTAACACTATTCACAATAGCAAAGATATGGAATCAACCTAAATGCCCACAGATGAGAGACTGGATAAAGAAAATGTGGTATATATACACCATGGAATACTACACAGCCATTTAAAAAAAAAAAAAAAAACATGATTATGTCCTTTGCAGGAACATGGATGGAGCACTGTAGGCCATTACCTTTAGCAAACTAATGCAGGAACAGAAAACCAAACATTGCATGTTCTCATTTATAAGTGGGACCTAAATGATGAGAACACATGGATACATAGAGGGAATAACACACAATGGGGCCTTTCGAAGGGTGAAAGGTGGGAGGAGGGAGAGAACAAGGAAAAATAACTAATGGGTACTAGGCTTAATACATAGGTGA
>NW_012114866.1:4534858-4537012 GCF_000951035.1 Colobus angolensis palliatus | reverse complement strand
CCTGCACGTTATGGACATGTACCCTAGAACTTAAAGTATAATAAAAAATAAAAAATAAAAATAAATTTTAAAAAAATTTTAAAAAATAGAGAGTCCTGAGGACTTAAGTCTAAGGTGCTCCTACATTTAGGTTAGAAGAAAAAAGTGAACAAAGTGGTATGTACAAGAAGGTGGACACGATAAGGTGTGCCAAATGCTCCTGAAAATAAGAATTCAACAGTGAAATTTGAAACATGGAGGTCTCTATAACCTTGATAAGTATGTATAATCTTACTTATACTTTGGGTGGAGAGTGAAGGACACAAAAACATAACATGGGGTAGCTGCAGGAGAAAATAGGAGATGAAAAGGTATGAACTGTGAGTATAAACAACATTTTTTTTTTGAGACAGAGTCTCACTTTATTGCCCTGGCTGAAGTGCAATTGTGCAGTCTCAGCTCACTGCAACCTCTGCCTCCTAAGTTCAAGCAATCCACCCACCTCAGCCTCCCAAAGTGCTGGGATTACTGGCATGAGCCACTGTGCCCAGCCATAAAGAATTTTGTATACATTTTGCTGTGAAGAGGTTCATAGAAATGGGAGAGAAGCCTGATATGGTTTGGCCGTGTCCCCACCCAAATCTCATCTTGAATTGTAACTCCCACAATTCCCACATGTTGTGGGAGGGACCCAGTGGGAGGTAATTGAATCATGGGGTTGGGTCTTTGTCATGCTGTTCTCATGATAGTAAATAAGTCTCACAAGATCTGATGGTTTTATAAAGAGGAGTTCCCCTGCACAAGCTCTCTCTCTTTGCCTGCCACCATCCATGTAGGATGTGACTTGCTCCTCCTTGCCTTCCACCATAATTGTGAGACTCCCCAGCCACATGGCAGTGTAGGTCCATTAAATCTTTTTTTCTTCCTGGTCTCCAGTATGTCTTTATCAGCAGTGTAAAAACGGACTAATACATAGCCACATGACAAGAACTGTGGCTTTATGTAGAAGAATGCATTCACTGCCAAATCATGGCCCAGAAAGCAGCCAGGAGAAGAAAGATCCCAACGTCTCTTTCCTCCCACTCACTAATCACCCACTAGTACCTTCCATTGGCCAAACTCAAACAGAAGTCAGAGGACAACAGAAGACAAGGTAAAGGGAGATGACAGATGAAGGGAATGGATTTTAAAGATGACAATAGTAGCAAACACTTATTGCGCATTTACTATGTGCTAGGCACTGTGAGATATGCAATACATATATTAATTTATTTTTCCTGACAGCAATCATATGAGGTGAATACTTTTATTATTATCCCCATTTTACAGAAAGTGAAATTGGGGCACAGAATGGCTATAAAACTTTCCTAAAATCATACAACTTGCAAGTGGCAGAGGAGCTAGAACACAAACCCAGAACATAAACCCAGGCAATCTGGCTCCAGAATCCATGCTCTTAACCCTTACACCAAACTGTTTAACAGAAGATGTTTGTGTGCTAATGAAATAATTAAATAGGAAAATAAAAATTGATTTCAAATAGAGGAAGAATAATATTTCTTGAGTAAATGAGGAGAAGTCGGGACATAACCTGCCATGGATCTTCTCCATTTGTCCTTACAGATTATGTTTCTTCCGTTATCCATCCTGTTCTGTGCCCCAGGAGGCTGACCTCAACAGACTGTATCATCTAGCTCCCTTATCCTCTAGCTTCCAATTGGGGTCCACTAATGGGAGGCACCAGCAGGAAATCAGGGAAGAGAAGAAATCGGGGTTGGGATGTTCATTCCCCCAGCTCTCTTCCTACTGGGCCCTAATTTAGCAGTGGTTGTGTTCCTCTTCTTAAAGCCATAGCTTCTGTCAGGCAGCCCCTTCAATAATACCATACTGTGTTACAGTAACAGCTCGCTCTCCATGCTCCTTAAGCAGTCTCGCTGTTCCTAGTTCCCCAGTGCTTCCATTCCTAGTTGGCCCTCTTAACTCTGCTCATACCTTTGTAACAGATCTTTCACTTAAATCTCTTTGAGAAGGCCTTCTCTGGCCGGGCACAGTGGCTCACACCTGTAATCCTAGCACTTTGGGAGGCCAGAGACGGGTGGATTGCCTGAGATCAGGAGTTCAAGACCAGCCTGAGCAACATGGTGAAACCCCATCTCTACTAAAATACAAAAAAAA
>NW_012114866.1:4503566-4533314 GCF_000951035.1 Colobus angolensis palliatus | reverse complement strand
TGTGTGTGTGTGTGTGTGTGTGTGTATGTGTGTGTGTGTGTATGTGTGTGTGTGTGTGTGTGTGTATATATATATATATGTTTTGTTTTGTTATTTTTTAAACAGGGTCTCACTCTGTTGCCCAGGCTGGAGAGCAGTGGTGTGATCAGAGCTTGCTGCAGCCTCAACCTCCCAGGCTTAAGGAATCCTCCCACCTCAGCCTCCCAAGAAGTTAGAACAACACACGTGCACCACCATGACCAGCTTGTTGTTGTTGTTGTTGTTGTTGTTGATACAGGGTGTCACAATGTTACCCACGCTGGTCTTAAACTCCTGGCCTCAAGTGATCCTCCCACCTCAGCCTCTCAAAGTGCTGAGATTAGAGGTGTGAACCACCATGCCTGGCCTGAAATATATTCTATATGGTATGTCTGTAGGTTATTATTGAAATGTTTGGAATTCCTAACACAGTCTAAGAAGTTCTGTGGTTTCTGAGCAGAGAACACTTTCTGATGTAAAAGTGAAATGTTTCCTTAAGAAACTCTTAGGACTGGTGCTTGTAGATGAATGCTCCTCATTCTCAACCTCTTCTATCTTTTGCTAGGAGCCGGAACTAACAGCATAAAGGAGAAGCCTTTCCTACGAGATACTCATGGGATACTTTTTCTTCCATGCTCTCTCTTTTGGTTGGTCCTTTTAATCAACACTCGATACCAAACTGGAAAGGAGTATAAAGGTGAAAACCAGCACTGAGATCTACATGCCTCAGTAAAGTGGGGTCACAAATATAAGTTATGTCACACCACATACCTGCAAAGAAAATGTGTTTTTTAACATGTTTATGATTTTTCTAGATGCTTCACAAGCTCTCAACCCCTGGTTAATTGGGAAAAGTAACCATCTAATCCAGTTTATTTTTTTTCTAATTTTAATTTTTATTTTTCTTTCAATAGTTTTGGGGAAACATGGGGGGTTTACTGAATGGAAAAGTAATTTAGTGGTGATTTCTAAGATTTTAGTGCACCCATCACCTAAGCAGTGTACTTAGGTACACTGTACCCAATGTATAGTCTTTTATCCCTCACCCCTTGCCCTCTTGATGACTCTGCATACAATGTTTGGTTTTCCATTCCTGAGTTACTTCACTTAGAATAATGACTCCAACTCCATCCAGGTTACTGTGAATGCCATGATTTCATTCCTTTTATGGCTTTGTAGTATTCCATGGTGGGGGGGTATGTATGTGTGTGTGTGTGTGTGTGTGTGTGCATATATATAAAAAAGATACCTATATAAAATGATATAGATATATAAAATGATACACACACACACACACACACATATATATATATAACATTTTCTTTATCCACTCGTTGGTTGATGGGCATTTAGGCTGGTTCACAGTTTTGCAATTATAAATTGTGCTGCTATAGACATGCATGTGCAAGTGTCTTTTTCATATAATGACATCTTTTCCCCTGGGTAGATAACAAGTAGTGGGATTGCTGGATCAAATGGTAGTTCTACTTTTAGTTCTTTAAGGAATCTTCATACTATTTTCCATAATGATTGTACTAGTCTATATCCCCACCAGCAGTGTAAAACCATTACCTTTTCACATATCCATGTCAACATCTGTTATTTTTTAAATATGGCCATTCTTGCAGTAGTAAAGTGCTATCTCATTGTGGTTTTGATTTGCATTTCCCTGATCATTACTGATGTTGAGCATTTTTTCATGTTTGTTGGTCTCTTCCATATCTTCTTTTGAGAATTATCTATTCATATCCTTAGCCCACCTTTTGATGGAATTACTTGTCTTCTTCTTGCTGATTTGTTTGCATTCCTTGTAGATTCTGGATATTAGTCTTTTGTCTAGTGTATAGATTGCAAAGATTTTCTCCCATTCTGTGGGTTGTCTGTTTACCCTGCTGATTATTTATTTTGCTGTACAGAAGCTTTTTAGTTTAATTAAGTCCCATCTATTTTTCTTTGTTTTTGTTGCATTTGCTTTTGGGTTCTTGGTCATGAGGTCTTTGCCTAAGCCAATGTCTAGAAGGGTTTTTCCAATGTCATCTTCTAGAATTTTTATGGTTTCAGGTATTAGATTTAAGTCTTTGATCCATCTTGAGTTGATTTTTTTATACAATGAGAGATGAGGATCCAGTTTCATTCTCCTGCATGTGGCTTGCCAATTATCCCAGAACCATTTGTTGAATAGGGTGTCCTTTCCCCACTTTATGTTGTTGTTTGCTTTGTCGAAGATCAGTTGACTGTAAGTATTTGGCTTTATTTCTGGGTTCTCTATTCTGTTCCATTGGTCTACATAAGGCCTAACTAACTTTTAAATTCCAATTTGGATGCCCTTTCTTTTTTCTCATCTGATTGCTCTGAGTAGGACTTCCAATACTATGTTGACTAGAAGTGGTGGAAATGGGCATCCTTGTCTTGTTTTAGTTCTCAAGGGGAGGGTTTGCAACTTTCCCTCATTCAGTATAATGTTTGTTGTTGATTTGTCATACATAGTTTTTATTACCTTAAGGTATGTCCCTTCTGTGCTGATTTTGCTGAGAGTTTTAATCATAAAGGAGTGCTGGATTTTGTCAAATGCTTTTTCTCCATCTGTTGAGATGATCATGTGATTTTTGTTTCTAATTCTGTTTATGTGATATATCACAGTTGTTTTTTGTTTTTATTTTCTAAGACAGAGTCTCGACAGAGTCCTAAGACAGAGTCCAGCCTGTCTCCCAGGCTGGAGTGCAGTGGCATAATCTTGGCTCACTGCAACCTCTGCCTCCCAGGTTCAAGCTATTCTCCTGCCTCAGCCTCTGGAGTAGCTGGGACTACAGGTGTGTATCACCATGCCTGGCTAATCTTTTGTATATGTTTTTTGTAGCAACAGGGTTTCGCCATGTTGATCAGGCTGGTCTTGAACTCTTGACCTCATGATCTACCCATCTCAGCCTCTCAAAGTGATGGGATTACAGGTGTGAGCCACCACACCCAGCCTGTATCATATTTATTGACTTTCGGATATTAAACCATCCCTGTACCCCTGGTATGAAAACCACTTGATTATGGTGTATGATCCATTTGATATGCTCTTGGATATTGTTAGCTAGTATTTTGTTGAGGATTTTTGCATCTATTTTCATCATGGATATTGGTCTGTAGTTTTCTTTTTTTGTTATGTACTTTCTGGGTTTTGGTATTAGGGTGATACTGGCTTCACAGAATGATTTAGGAGGATTCCCTCTTTCTCTGTCTTTTGGAATAGTGTCAATAGGACTGGTACCAATTCTTTGAATGTCTGATAGATTTCAGCTGTGAGTCCATTTGGTTCTGGACTTTTTTTGTTGGTAACTTTTTAATTACCCTTTCAATCTCGCTACTTGCTATTGGTCTGTTCAGAGTTTCTATTTATTCCTGATTTAATCTAGAAGGGTTGTATATTTCTTGGCATTTATCCATCTCCTCTACATTTTCTAGTTTGTCCACATAATGGTGTTCATAATAGTCTTGAATGATCTTTTGTGTTTCTGTGGTATCAGTTGTAATAGCTCCCATTTCATTTATAATTGAGTTCATTTGGATCTTCTCTCTTTTCTTGGTTAGTCTCACAGTCTATCAATTTTGTTTATCTTTCAAATAACCAGCTTTTTGTTTCATTTATCTCTTGTATTTTTTTGTTTTGATTTCATTTAGTTCTGCTCTGATCTTTGTTACTTCTTTTTTCTGTTAGGTTTGGGTTCGTTTTTCTTTGTTTCTCTAGTTCCTTCAGGTGTGACCTTAGATTGCCTATTTATGCTTTTTCAGACTTTTTGATGTAAGCATT
Source organism: Colobus angolensis palliatus (assembly GCF_000951035.1). Taxonomy (NCBI): domain Eukaryota; kingdom Metazoa; phylum Chordata; class Mammalia; order Primates; family Cercopithecidae; genus Colobus; species Colobus angolensis. The sequence goes on along the minus strand of NW_012114866.1, from coordinate 4,529,500 downwards.
TAATGCTATGAACTTTCCTCTTAGCACTACTTTTGCTGTGTCCCAGAGGTTTTGATAAGCTGTATCACTACTATTGTTCAGTTCAAAGAATTTTTTAATTTCCATTGATTTCATTGTTGACCCAAAGATTATTCAGGAGCAGATTCTTAAATTTCCATGTATTTGTATAGTTTTGAGGGTTCCTTTTGGAGTTAATTTCCTGTTTTATTTCAGTGTGGTCTGAGAGAGTACTTGATAAAATTTTGATTTTCTTAAATTAATATTGATACTTGTTTTGTGGCCTATCCTATGGTCTATCTTGGAGAATGTTCCATGTGCTGATGAGTAGAACGTATATTCTGCGGTTTTGGGGTAGAATGTTCTGTAAATATTTGTTAAGTTCATTTGTTCTGGGTATAGTTTAAGTCCATTATTTCCTGTTGACTTTCTGTCCTGATGACTTCTCTAGTGTTGTCGGTGGAGTATTAAAGTCCCCCACTATTATTGTGTTGCCATCTATCTCATTTCTTAGGTCTAGTAATAATTGTTTTATAAATATGGGAGCTCCAATGTTAGGTGCATACATATTTAGGATTATGATATTTTCTTGTTGGATGGATCTTTTTATCATTACATAATGTCTTGGTCTTTTTCAACTGTTGTTGTTTTAAAGTCTGTTTTGTCTGATATCAGAATAGCTACTCCCGCTCACTTTTGGTTTCCATTTTCATAGGGTATCTTTTTCCATGCCATTACCTTAAGTGAGTTCTTATGTATTAGGTGAGTCTCTTGAAGAGAGCAGATACTTGGTGGGTAGATTTTTATCCATTCTGCCATTCTGTACTTTTTAAGTGGAGCATTTAGGTCATTTACGTTCAACATTAGTACTGAGATATGAGGTACTGTTTTATTCATCATGCTAGTTGTTGCCTGAACATCTTGGGGTTTTTCTTTGTGTTAGTGTTTAATAGGCCCTGTAAGATTTATGCTTTAAGGAGGTTCTATTTTGGTGTATTTCAAGGTTTTGTTTCAGGGTTTAGATCTCCTTTTAGCATTTCTTGTGGTGCTGACTTGGTAGTGATGAATTTTCTCAACAATTTGTTTGTCTGAAAAATGACCTTATCTCTCCTTCATTTATAAAGCTCAGTTTTGCTGGATACAAAATTCTTGGCTGAAATTTACTGTGTTTGAGGAGGCTAAGGATAGGACCCCAATCTCTTCTGGCTTATAGGGTTTCTGCTGAAAAACCTGCTATTAATCTGATAGGTTTTCCTTTATAGGTTACCTGATGCTTTTGCCTCACAGCTCTTGAGATTTTTTCCTTTGTTCTTGACTTTATATAACCTGATGACTATGTGACTGGGTGATGATCTTTTTGTGATGAATTTACCAGGTGTTTTTTGAGCTTCTTGAATTTGGATGTTTAGATCTCTGGTGAGGCCAGGTAAGGTTTCCTCGATTATGCTTTCCAAACTTTTAGATTTTTCATCTTTCTCGGGAATATCAATTATTCTTAGGTTTGGTGAATATAATCACAAATTTCTTGGAGGCTTTGTTCATATTTTTTTTCTTTGTCTTTGTTGGATTAGGTTACTTCGAAAGCCTTGTCTTCAAGCTCTGACATTCTTTTTCCTACTCATTCAATATTATTGTTGAAAGTTTCTGGTGCATTTTGTATTTCTCTAAGCATGTCTTTCACTTCCAGAAGTTGTGATTGTTTTTTCTTTATGATATCTATTTCTCTGGAGTATTTTTCATCCATATCCTGTATTGTTTTTTAAATTTATTTAAGTTGGTTTTCCCCTTTCTCTGGTATCTCCTTGAGTAGCTTAATTATCAACCTTCTAAATTCTTTATCTGGCAATTCAGAGATTTTTGTTTTAATTATTGATTTGAATCCATTGCTGAGGAGCTAGAGTGGTCTGTTAGGGTTGTTGTAAAACCTCATCTTGTCATATTTTCTGATTCCTTCTCATTTGGGTAGACTATTTCAGTGGAAAAATCTGGAACTCAAGGGCTGCTATTTAGATTATTTTGCCCCATGGGGTGGTCCCTTGATGTGGTACACTCCCCCTTCCCCTAGGGATGAGGCTTGCTGTGAGCCAGACTGCAGTGACTGTTATTGCTCTTCTGAGTCTAGCCACCCAATGGGGCTACAAGGCTCCGAGCTGGTGCTGGGAAATGTCTGCAAAAAGTCCTGTGATACGATCCATCTTCAGGTCTCCCAGCCATGGATACCAGCGCCTGCTCTGTTGGAGGTGGCAGGGGAGTGAAATAGACTCTGTAAGAGTCCTTGATTGTAGATATGTTTAGTGTGCTGGCTTTCTCAAATGCTGGTTATGCTAGCAGTGAAGTTGTCATGTGGACAGATTCAGGACCACTGGTTAGCCAGGATGTTGCAGGGTACATGGAATTAGCTGTTGTTTTCCTCTTCCTTGGGGCAGGGTTATTCCGTCATTGAGTTGCTGCAATGTCCTGAGTTGGTCAGACTACAGCCAGAAGGTGGTGCTTTCAAGAAAGCATCAGCTGTGATAGAAGAGGGGGGATATAAGCTTGCCCTAAGTTGACCAAGATAAGTATTCAGGTTTCTCAAGTAATGGGCAGGGTCATAAAGCTCCCAAGAGTTTATGTCTTTCGTGATCCACTACTGGATATAGAGAAATACTATCAAGTCAGGGCAGGCTTAGGCAGATCTGAGCTCAGACTCTCCTTGGGTGGGGCTTGCTGCAGCCACTGTGGAGGGGTGGGAGGGGTGGTTTTTGGGCCAATGGGGTTAAATTCCAAAGGGGATTATGGCTGCCTCTGTCACCAGGAAAGTGGGGGAAAGCCAGTAGCCATAGGCCCCACCTAGCTCTCACCCAATTGGTGAGGCTTGTCTCACTCCCATCTAACACCACTGAGTTTGTCTCCAAGCAGCCTGCACAGGGGACTCAGACCTAGCCCCAAGTTATAAGTTTCCCAGCTGAGAAAGCAAGCAGGGCTTTCAGGTCACACCTCTCCCCATCTGCCCACATTGTTCTCCATGACTCCTCCTCTCCTTTCTGCAGCTTGCCCCCACATTCTGCTCAAGAGAGTTTGTGCCCAGTCAAAATTACTATAAAAATCACAATTACTTTTGCATAGTATCTAAACATTTTTAATATAGTATAATAATATGAATTTGACCAGCTCAAGAAACTTCTTATTATTTTATCTGTTTAATCCAAATAACCATTTATTTCAAAGGACTCATCACAATTATACTTATTTAATATCTTATTTGCTTAATGTAGTAGACAATGAGCTATGTGAAAATAAGGTATACATCTCTCTCACCACTAAAACCCCAGAGCCTAATGTGGTGTCTCTTTGATAGTGGGAGATCAAATGTATTTTTTCAAATGAAAGAAATTTAATGAAGAACTGTTCATCCCATACCAGATTTGGCTGAATTAGGACTGGTCCCTGCATTCAATAAGCTCACAGTCTGCTGAGGGAGACCAACACGTAATCAATAAACAATAGTACAATATAATAAGTGGTGTGTCAGAAATATAAACAAACACCATAGAAACATAAGGGAGGACATGATTAATTCTGCTTAAAGGTAGAAAATATTAAGAAGTTTTTGACCAAGTAATAAATACGCATTTCCTTGGAATGGATGTTTATACTAAGAAATAATGTCTATAACACATTCTGTTAACTTTATTAGTTCCACAGTTCCATAAAACATATCTATATTGACAATTTTTTTTATATATTACTATGCTATTTCAGGACATCTTGAAAGAGCTTATTCCTAAAATAATCTTTTAGAATTTTTTTATATTCATATATATATATATATAAATTCTCTGAAAGTAGTTCAACAACAAAAAGTTAAATTCAAGGCTATAACAATAATAATACTAGTTTTTTCACTATAGGAAAATCTAGATGAGAAAGCCTATTGCTTTTTTGTCAGCTACCACATATTAGTTACAGTGATCATCACCACATTTTCATTTATTATGTACTTAACAGAAATCACGAGATTGTTTCATGCTCCCAACAAAAGCTTTGAGGTTTCACTATCTCACTATATAGGGAAGTCTCATATGCCCTCAAAATAAATGATTTTTTTCCTGTATTAGCTACAGCACAAATAATAGCATCCTTCATTTAGAAACAACCAGCCTTATACTCATCTAAAACACATAAATTTAGTTAAATGGTGCCATCTGGTGACATAAATCTTACAGTAAATATAAAAGTCCAGAGTCAGAGTCCAGAATAATATCCAACCTTCTTGATGGCATCCAACCCAAAGCATCTAACTTAAGAAATACTTGATCCTGCCTGACATGAAACACACAATTCATCACACTCAGTATATGGCAGTTTAACAAAGGGAATTATAACAATTGTTTGATCCACATTTTATGCTCACCACTCATGTTTTTCAAGTCTTTGGAAGAGACTTGTGTCTAACAGGATGCCCTATACAACTCTTTAGAAGACATTTTAAAAGCATAAATATCAAGGGCATTTTGAATCCCTGTTCCAGGCAGATCCATTTCCTCACTCTCCTTTGAACACATATCTAAGTGCATAATTTCCAGCACTTCAAAATGTCACTTCCTTAAGAAAGCTGTCGGCCAGGCACGGTCACTCACGCCTGTAATCCCAGTGCTTTGGGAGGCTGAGGCGGGTGAATCACAAGCTCAGGAGTTCAAGATCAGCCTGGTCAACATGGTGAAACCCCATCTCTACTAAAAAATATACAAAAATTAGCTAGGCGTGGTGGCACATGCCTGGAGTCCCAGTTACTCAAGAGGCAAAGGCAGAAGAATCGCTTGAATGGGAGGTGGAGGTTGCAGTGAGCCAAAGATCGAGTCACTGCACTCCAGCCTGGGCAACGGAGCTAGAAACTCTACTTCTTCTTTGTATATAAACTATTTATGAAATTTTGTTTAATGCTTGTCTTCCCAGTGTGTATCATAGTGTTTGGCAAAGTGTTCAATAAATATCTTGTGAATGAATGAATGTGTGAATGGATGGTGAAAACATCCTTCTCTACTCTCTTTTCTAATGCAAATCCTATTAGTGACAAGGCTCGGCTGAAGTTTATATTTTATATAAAACCTTCCGTAACAACACCAATGTACAGTAAGGCCATGCTTCTCCTATACCACTTTGGACTAGCCCCCAAAATTTAGTCCTCCACTATATGATGTGTTGTACTTTTTTGCATGTACATAAATATTACTTTCTTAATTGACCTTAAGCTCCCTAAGTGTAGGCATTTGGTCTTAATAGCATCCATCTGCATAAGTCTATGTAAATAGGTAAACACTTCATAAATACTTTGATAACTATTATTACTCAATTGTATTAACTAAAACACTTGTACTCTTTTTATTTAAATAAGTATTGTAAAAAAATAAGTAGAAACATAATAGACCTTAGCAACTAAGAATTTCACATTCACTATTTTGAACAGTCAAGACTTCATTTAAAGATTCATAATATGTAATTTGTTTGTTTCACCTGAAGCACATGCTTTGAGGTTGTGAGTGGCAGCAAGTATTACCTAGTAAATGCCTCTCTCACGTGAGCCAGTAACAACATAACAATGTAGCTTTATCCATAGAGATACTTATTGTAACATAGAATTCTATCCATAGAATAATTGTAACACAAGTAGAAACTATCTTGTAACATAAATAGAAACTATCATTAATTATCCAAAGAGAAAAAAAAAATCTCTTAAATGTTTTAGATATTCTATTGTAAGGCCGGGTGTGGTGCCTCATGCCTGTAACCCCAGCACTTTGGAATGCCAAGGTGGGAGGATCACTTGAGCCCAGGAGTTCAACACCAGCCTGGGCAACATGGTGAAGTCTCCTTTCCACAAAAAAATACAAAAATTAGCCAGGCATGATTGTGCACATCAATAGTCCCAGGTACCAGGGAGGCTGAGGTGGGAGGATTGCTTGAGCCCAGAAAGCGGAGGTTGCAGTGAGCTGAGAATGCACCACTGCACCCCAGGCTGGGCAACAGACAAGACTGTCGAAAGAAAGAAAAGAAAAGAAAGAAAAGAAGGAAGGAAGAAAGGAAGGAAGGAAGGAAGGAAAGAAGGAAGGAGAGAGAGAAGGAGAGAGAGAAAGAGAGGAAGAGAGAGGAAGTGAGGGAAGGAGGGAGAAAGAAAGAAAGAAAAATAAAGAAAGAAAAGAAAGAGAAAGAGAGACAGAAAGAAAGAGAAAAGAAAGAAAAAGAAGGAGAGAAAGAAAGAGAAAAGAAAGAAAAGGAAGGAGAGAAAGAAAGAAAGAGAGAGAATAAAAAGAAAATTAAAAATAAAAAGATATGCTACCGTATTTTTAAAAAGAAAATTGGACGCCATAATGATAATTGTGAGTTTATGGATTACAAAGTACTCAAGATATGTCCCAGAATGATAATGGCTCATTATAGTTGTTAAAGATTAAATCCTATAAAAGACAAGAAGGAAAAAAATGCCACTGTCATATTCTCCCAAGTTTAGTAATAATATTCACACACTGTTAACATATTGCTTTCCTCATTTTAACATGCCTCAGAATCACCTGGAAGGATTAGTAAAGTACCATTTGCTGAGCCCTACTTCCGGAGTTTCTTATTCAGTCAGTAGGTCTAGGGTGAGAACCAAGAATTTGCAATTCTAACCAAGTTCACAGGCAACTAGTGCTGCGGTCCAAGAATCACATCTTGAGAACCTCTGTTTTTGAAGATTACAGCCCAGTTGTTCCACCATTAATCTTTAAATGGGTTAACAAAAAAAGATATAAATAAACTAAAAGAATAATAAATACAGCCAAGTTGCTCCAAATCCACACAACAACTGTAAGGGCCTTCACACTTGCTAGTTAAATAATCCTTCACTTCCTTATGATCAGATGGCAAAAAGTATACATTATGATTAATAATTAAGACCAAAACAGTCATGATATTTTCAAAGAGATGTTATTTTGAAATAAAATTATTACATTAGAATTACTATTAGGAAAATATGTAGGGTTTTTTTTTTTACTCAAATTCTTATACATATTTCTTTTATAAACCTTACCATCATTATAACTGAATAATAATTAATTCTGTGTTTAATTTCTCTTTTCCCCTACTTGTCCATAAGGGTATTGACTGTCCTCTATAACTTACTGTTGTATCCCTATTGCATAGCACAATGTCCAACACATAACTGGCATTTTTAAAAGAAGTGTTGATAAATGAATAAAAATTTATTAAAAGTTTATTATAATTATTAAAGGTCCACATTATGAGTGTATAGAAAGGGGCAGAAGTATATTCAATTTACCATAAGGCAATGTGGTAAATGCTTTTTAGTAATATGAACAAAATGCTATGAGACACAATGAAAGGGTTAGTTACAGCTGCCAGCAAGTAGGAATGTGTTAGAAGGTTTCAACAAAGAGATGATAAATCCCAGTATGTAATACATCTGTTGTACCACCCCTATTGCTAGTAATCTCAAAAATCCACAAGGTTCTCTGTTAAGATTTATGGAAATGAAATGTACTCTATTCTAACACAAAGTCTAACATGTAAGGTTTAACAGCCTCCATAAAATAAGATAAGCCCTTTTCTAAGATTCTGCCACTGGTAGAGTTTTTTAAAAGTATCATTTACGGCTTGTTCTCCTCTAATTTCCCTCTAATTCCTCTCCCAAAAATTCCCCCTCACACAATGGGAAGAAATATAAGGCAATAAGTTAGATAAACAAGCCTAATATGATTTTAGAAGGGTTGAAATCTGTGAAATATATCTATAGTTATTTCTATACTTTATAAGACTAAAGAATAACACATAATTTTCAATAAGTTACAAAGAACATTTGTGTTACATATCTAAAATTTAACTAACCCATAATATTATTTAAAGTCTTCAAAAACAAGTATAGTGGTAATACAGTTCTTTAAAAATTAAGTCAATTTAGAATTACAAAAATAATTTTAAAAAATGATTCAAAACCAGGCGTGATGGTGCACGTCTGTAATCCCAGCACTTTGGGAAGCCAAGGCAGGCAGATCACGAAGTCAGGAGTCTGAGACCAGCATGACTAACATGGTGACACCCCATCTCTACTAAAAATTTTAAAAAGTAGCCAGGAGTGGTGGTGTGCACCTGTAATCCCAGCTACTCAGGAGGCTGAGGCAGGAAAATCGCTTGAACCCAGGAGGCAGAATTTTCAGTGAGCCAATATCGCACCACTGCACTCCAGCCTGGGCGACAGAGTGAGACTCTGTCTCAAAAAAAAAATAATAATAATAATAATAATAATTCATCTTGCTTCTTTATCACCTAACTGAAGAACTGAAGAATAAATAACCTAATAAAAGTGGCTTGAAAATCTTAATGTTTTATATATTCTAAATAAAAGAGATTTACATATTCTAAATTAATTTGTAAAATATCATGGAATTCCAATCCCATCTAAATGTGCAAGCACTTCTAGCATATTGCCATTTTAGGTTTGTTTTGTTTTGGTACATTAATGAACACTGATTATTATTATCTTATTTAGCTATTCTAAACAAAAAGACATAAATTAATCATAAAATATTATGAATTCCAATTCCCTTATTTTCAAATTCTGGAAAGTGTTGATGGTATAATCATCTTAAAACTTTGTTCATTTGGATAAATGTTTCCTTAGTATTACCACAAGATGTCACTCTAAGCCTAGCATCTAAATGTGCAGCATCTAGCATATTGCTGTTTCAGGTTTTTTTTATTTTTTGCATTTGGTATGGGTACACTAATGAACACCAACTACTGTCTTTCAAAAACTTAAAATGATTTTTTCCACTCTCAGTTACTGGCAAATAAAAAATCAAAACAAATAATACAGGGACTCTAGAAGAAAGGAGGAAGAAAGTTAATCAAACAGTTCATCATTCTCCATGCTTATCAGGTATCTTGTTATTTACCATAAAAGCAATGTATCTAATCATTGAATTTTATATGATTTTACTTTATTTTTAAAAATATCAAAAATTAATGAATGTTACTTTTATAATCAAAGTTATGTTATCACAGAACTCATTTATAAAATTCTTTTGCACACTGTAATACCAGTGACAGTTATGTACACAGAATTCCTCAAAGAATATACCATCTAAAACATGCTAGTATTTTTTTAAGCATATGATGAAGGACCACAAAAGGAAGACATTATTCATTTTATGGTGATGCTTTTCAGCTGGGGGCAGTGGCTTAAGCCTGTAATCCAAATACTTTGGGAGGTTGAGATGGGAGGATCAGTTGAGCCCACGAGTTCAAGACCAGCCTGGGAAACATAGAGAGACCCTATCTCTACTAAGAATTGAAAAATAAAGGCCAGGCACGTTTGGTTCATACATGTAATCCCAGCACTTTGGGAGGCCCAGGTGAGTGGATCATGAGGTCAGGAAACCAAGACCAACCTGGTCAGCATGGTGAAACCCCCTCTCTACTAAAAATACAAAAAAATTAGCCAGGTGTGGCAGCACGCACCTGTAATCCCAGCTACTCGGGAGGCTGAGGAAGGAGAATTGCTTGAACCCAGGACGCAGAGGCTGCAGTGAGCCGAGATCGTGCCGCTGCACTCCAGCCTGGGCAACAGAGCGAGACTCCATCTCAAAAATAAATTAAAAAAATAAAATAAAATAGAGTGATGATTTTCATCTGTAGAGAGAGGGACTGGTTTCCTTGTCACATGTAAATATTACAGCATGTTCTGCAGTAATAGTATTTTATTAACCATTTGTGTTTTCTACATTATGATCCCTTCTATTTCTACAGCTAATGAGAGTCACGCAAGGTACTATTTCAATGTGTTGGCTATGTATTGGCCAGAACAATGGGTGAAACCACTATCTTCCATTACTTGTAACAGGAAAAAAAAAGGGTAGGGTGGGGTGGCGGAGGTGGTTCAAACAGAATGCAAATTATAGACCATAACAATGCCCTATATTTCAATGACTCCCTACCTATCCTTTACAAAGATATACATCTTCTCTAGGATGCACAAGTCTACATGGCTTTTCTTCTTTTGTGTCCTTAAAGAAAACACACAGTGAGACCACTCAAACATTCAATAATAACAGATTACTAATCAGTACATAGGTGCCCACATTTAATTCAACAGAAAATTATGTTTTGTTGTATAATGTTGCTCTATTGTTTGCACTCTGGTTTATCCTAAAATGACTTCTAAAGACCAGCTGAAGTAAATCTATCCATTCAAAGCTGGGCACTGGGATTACTTACATAACAGCTTTTTACAGATTATTGTTGCCTCTAATTTTACTAGAGAAATTCAAACTACACTATTGGCTTTAAGCCAAGATATTTATCATTCACTTAAAATAATGGCAAAATACAATTCTTTGTCACTCATTTGTCTTTGTATTCCCTAGGTAATGGTGTTACATTATCAAATGATTATAGTATTAAAAATATAGTAGTTATCTAAAGTATCCAACAATACCCTTTCTAAATCAAGTTCTCAAAAATTCAAACTCTCAAAAGACTTAGCCAGTCTTAAGTAAGCACATCATACAAATCTGTTAAGATAGACTGCCATTTAGTTAATGACCTTTTACTAATTATCAACTATTAATAAATAACACTATTCATTTAGTTGAAAATTTGATGTTTAAAAATGTTTTCAAAAATATTATCTTCAATGAATATAAGGTTTATTCAAATTATGTAAGACTCCATTTAGAATTGTTTTTATTTAATACCAGCTAAGATGATTACAGTTGTGTCATTAATTCTTGCTAGCCACAATAAAATAGTTTTTAAAAGTTAATCCACAGGCAAAATAATCCTATAAAGCTTTATACTTCTATTTTTATTCAATAGACTGATTTTCAAATTTTCAAAATTGAATAACTTTTAAAATTACATTCAAACTATAAAGTTGGAGTTTTCATCAAAAAGTACATATATTTATAAGAAAAACAAAGTATTTTCATAATTAAGCCTTTTAAGTTCCTATTTTGGGATTTTATATCAATAATAACCAGCATGAAAAAGCAATGAAAATATCTAGCAGACTCAGCTATTTCTTTAAAATTATTTAAAATCAGTGATTCATTTAAATCCAGTAAAATATATTGTATAATTGAGTGAGTTTTTCATTGTTTCGTTAGTTGGTTGTTTTTTTGGGGAAAGTATTTGTTTATTTATATATTTTGCTAATTTATTTTACTTCCTAAAATATGAAAAAAGAATTAAAAGCTATTTCCATAAATATAAGAGATGTATGTATAAAAACATATATAAATAAACCATATCCTTAATGTTCTTTACAATCTTTAACAAATAGGAGAATAAACATAAGATTAAACATTATATGGTATGCTTCATGACAAATTGGTAAGAATTCCAAAACACTGAGATTTTCATCAATAAACTTTTCAATTCTGGATCATAAACTTTCCTAAGACAAGCAAGAAAGATGAAAAGATGTTTTTATTTTTGTTTTAAGAAGAGAGTAAAAGTATAGCTTTGATTCTGAGTAGAATGTGAACCGTCATTGTTATGTTACACAGTTCCTTCTCTGGAGGAAGACAACTGAAGGATCCTTCTCTAGCATATTTGTCCTCAATGTTTTATAACAAACTACTCAGGGTTTTCTTCTGTGTAAATTTTTCTTCCCATACAAAACATTCTTTCAATGTTTATATCTTTCAATAACCTCTTTTTATTTATATTTTCAAACAATTCCTTTCTAGGTTAACCTTATATAAGAAAAAGGAAAACAAAAAAAAACAAAAACAAAACAATTCTTCCATTCCTGTATTAAAGAAAATTATCCCAGTTTGAAACTTGGTTAACATCAGGTTCTTTGATCACATTATTCAAACTATCAAGCCCAATTCTGACGATTAAAATGATTAATAAATATCATAATACATACCTAGCAAAGCTTGGAATAAGCTGCTCTTAAAGATACCCATCACCTTTTTAACTGCATTTTTCAACAGCTGCTCCTCTGGTCTCCTTAATTTTTTGCAGTATTCTTCCAGTAATGATAAAGCTCGGTCAGTATCTGAAAAACATGATATTATTATTATGTCTTATGGTCTTAGAAAAATAGAAAGCTAACATTAAACTATTCTATAATTGTGTTCCTAACTTAATGACATGAAATAACTTAATAAGATAATCATAATCTCTATAAACTACCATATGAAATTAATAATTATACTCAATGGCCAATTTCAACAATCCAGTTTTATTTCTATAGTTCTGTCTTCCAAAAGAACCTCTAACTGTAAAACAAAACAAAGAATTCAATCCTGGCCACAATGTTCAAGTTAGATATAATTCTCTCTTGTCAGAGACACTTATCTTAAAATTAATGACTTCCTGCAAAATAATATCCAACTTCCTTAACATGAACTTTGAGGCCTCCCTCCCATGATCAAATATTTTCAGCCTTATTTCCCATATATAGTCCACACTCTCCAAACACGCATACAGTGTCTAAGTCATACTGGTTTACTCACTTTTCCCTTCCATTTTTCTCTACACACATGTATGCACAGACACCCACATACATACACACACACACACACATGTGCATACTTTCTCTCTACCCCACCTCTCTCTTTCTCTCTCTCTCTCTCTCTACTTTTTCTCACCTCTGTACTTTCCTTTTCTCCTACTGTTCCCTGTGCTGGTATATCTTCCCCTATACCACTGTATATACCCCCTAGAATCAGTGTGCTATCTTGAAAAGGGGTTCTTGTCAGGTAAATCTGGGTATGATCCAGCTCTTACTTACTAGCTGTGTGTGACCTTTAACAAGTTCCTTAACCTCTCTGAGCTTCAGTTTCCTCACAGGTATTATGATTAAATGAGACAATATATGCACAATCCCTAGCACACAGAAAATAATCAAGTAAGTCAACTGAACACCTACTTTCTCTTCAATTAGATCTAATTCAAATGTTCTCTCTTCCATAAAGCCATCTCTGATAGTTAAAATTAATCACTATCTCCTCTTCTTCTAAACCATTTTTACTATATGAATTTGTTGGCAGTCTTAATCCATATCTTATTATTTTATGACTTCTTGCATAATGTCTTCATCCTTCACAAGACAAAACATCCTTGAAAAAGTCACTAGAGTTATACAACCTTTGTGTTTAGGTGATAATTGTCTTTGAATTTTAAAAGCCCTCCTTCCCTTCCAATCTACCACTTTCAAAAAAAGCCTAAATACCAATTATAATAACAATAGCTTATATTTATTTTATATTTCCTCCTTTCTCTTGAACCTTCCAACTCTTCTTCCTCATGGCCATTCTCAGCTGATGGTATTACTTCCTATTACATGGAAAATCAGAAGGCAGATTCCACAAGCTCCTAACATAACATCTACTGACTTACCTGTAACTGTACCCACAGAGTCTGCCTTCCCTTATTACTATGAATAAAGAATTTGTGTTTCTAAGGTCAACTCCTGTACTTGAGCACTGGAATCTATCCTCTCTTGCTTACTCAAGGAAATTTTTCCATTATCAATTGTTTTCTTTTCCACTCAATCATCCCATCATTACTAAATGCAGTGGTCAATTATCAATCATCTCATTTGGCCCATAAGCATCATTTGATATTGTTACACTCTTGAAAACACTTTTTTCACTAGGTTTCCACACAGAGGTGTGCTGGTAAATATTTAAAAACTACTTCAGATAAAAAAGAAAACATGTGCACCTACACGCACATGAGTTTGTTATAATTTTACTGACACAAGGATGTATAGCAACCAGTCTACAAATAATAACAAGATATAAAATCTTTAATTGTAAATTCCACTAGTCAGTTGATTCTCAATAATATTTTTATTACTTTTTACCAAATTATTATATTCATAGCCAACTTAGGGTTGTAACTGATGAATGAATAGTTCCAACATAAATGTGGTTTATGTTGCCATGTTAATTAATAAAATGAAAATAAAATAACAAAGATAGTTTTTGTGAAAACCTCACTCTATCAATTATGTTCTTTGTTTGCTGAATCGATAATAATTTTTGAATAGTGGACAAATATTTCCTCAATTTCTGTACTAATCTCAAAGTAACAGCAATGACACAAAATGCTTTTAACTTGTGCTTAAATTATTAACATTTACTTTATCACTTTCTTATCAGCAAAACAATAAATCAAACTCAAATTTGCAGCATTTGCAATTTGCAAAGTCTAAATATTCCCACCATGGCCAATTTCAAGCTACCAACATGATGTCTCTGAACACGGATCTGGGAAACAGATGCACAGCAGCAAACCATTATGTAGCTTATCTACCGCAAAGATACAATCAATGTAAATAACTCAAGAGCAAAGATGGTATCAAAATGAAAAATAATTAAGAATTGATGACTGTTGAGTATTTATTACTTTTTAATATAATTTATGTAAGTTTATGCATAATTATTTTTATTAGAGATGGGGTTTCCCTATGTTGCCCAAGTTAGTCTTGAACTCCTGACCTCAAACAATCCTCCTGCCTTGACCTCCCAAAGTGCTGGGATTACAGGCATGAGCCATCATGCCTGCCTGGCCCACAGTGTATGCATAATTTTTAAATGGTTGCATTTAACTTTTTTTTTTTTTTTTTTGAGATGGAGTCTCACTCTGTTACCCAGGCTGGAGTGCAGTGGTGCGATCTCGGCTCACTGCAACCTCCACCCCCAGGAGCAATTCTCCTGCCTCAGCCTCCTGAGTAGCTGGGACTACAAGTGCATGCCACCACGCCCAGCTAATTTGTGTATTTTTAGCACAGACAGAGTTTCACCACGTTGGTCAGGATGGTCTTGATCTCTTGGTCTTGTAATCCACTCACCTCAGCCTCCCAAAGTGCTGGGATTACATGTCTGAGCCACCGTGCCAGCCTCAACATTTTTTAAATGGCTGTATTTTCTTGCAAATTTGCTGAGAATTTAATGATAAGCTCTTGCAAGCTGATATGAGCCATCTCCAGCACAACATTATTTCCAAGGCAGCACTCTCTCCCAGATTGTCTTCCTACTTGATGGATGCCCTTTCTCAATCACATTTATTAGTTTCCCCTAATTTCTCAATGAGGGTTTAGGATGTTTAGAGTACCTCTAAACATGGTAAGACTTTCTTTCTTTAATCTTACTCACTGGGTAATCTTACCCAGTCTCCTTGATAATCTTACCTAATTCCCTAGCTTTAAATATTATCAGCACCCTCAAGACTTCCAAATTTATATCTGTAGCTCAGAACTTTCCCCTGAATTCCAGACTCATATCCAACTGAATGCTCAATGTTTCCATTTGGATGTCTAATAAGCATCTCAAACTTCACTTGTCAAAACTGAACTCCAGATCTTATCTACCTACCCTCAATCTGCTTCTCCTCCAATGTATCTCCATCTTTCATCCTTCTAATTATTCAGGCCCAAATTCCTGAAGTCAGTATTCATTCTTTTCTCTAATTCTCTACATCTATCCATCAGTAAATCCTATGGGCTCCAACATCAAATTATATGCAGAACCCCATCACTTCTCCCTACCTCCAGTGCCACCACCCTGGCACAACCCATCATCATCTATCCCCTACATTACTGCAATAACGTTCTACTAGTTTACATGCTGTCACCTTTGCCCTCCTATAGTCTTTTCTCCTTTTTTTTTCTTTTTTCTTTTTTTGTTTGCTTGTTTGTTTGTTTGTTTGTTTGTTTAAAGCAGGGTCTCTCTCTGTCACCCAGATGGGAGTGCAGTGGTGCAATCACTGTGCATTTCAGCATCAACTTCCCAGGCTCAAGTGATCCTCCCGAATCATTTTTTGATTTTTGATTTTTTTGTAGAGATGAGGTCTCACTATGTTGCCCAGGCTGGCCTACAGTCTTTTCTAAACACAATAGCCAAAAATATCCTTTCAAGTCATCAACTAGATTATGTCATTCCTCAACTCAAACCCTCAAGTGTCTCCCCATCCCACTCAGAGCAAAGGCCCACCTCTCTGACTTCAGCTCTTAGACCTCTCCTCTTGCTCAATCTACTCCAACCACAGTATCTCAGCTCAAACATACCAAGAACTCTCCAAATCATGGCCTCTATACTTGTGATTCTGCCTATAACACTCTTCTCTCAGGTATCCATAAAGCTTGCTCCTTCACTTCTGTTATATCTCTGCTTATATATCATCTTAGCAGTAAGGCCTTCCATAATACTCCTATATAACATAGCAAACTTCAAGCTTATCCCCTTGAAAGAAATGAGAATTTCAATTGGGCAATAAGAGATGGAGGAGGACACTGTGTAACTACCTCTCTTCTATCTAGTAAGGTTAGAAATATAGAAATAAATGTGGATGAACAGAGAGCTCACTCCAATTTATGTTAACAAAGAATGGTGATATAAATGTACGCTAATATATTTGCATAAACTTTAATTTTTAAAAATGATTTCACACTTTACTTGCATAATGTTTTCAACAACTCTGAATCAAGGACAAATATTTTAATCCCCATTTTGTCAATAATTAAACAATCAGCAGTTTCCTTGAAATAACTGTGGCTCACTTTCTAACCTATCCCTACCCACTATTTACAAATATAAATAGTTACATTACTTACCATTGTAGGTGATCAACAATACAATAACTATACTATACCTCCCTCTCTACTTATATGTATCTGTGGTCTCTAATCATGTAATTACCTCTAGTGCCCAAAGCTTTAGTCTTTTTCATTTCCTCATTAAAGTCTGCTGACATTTTTTGGAAAACCTACTAAGTGCTGAGCACCTTTTTCTTTTCTCTTTTTTTTAATACAATTATAACTAAAGACTTTTTTTTTTTTTTTTTTTTTAGTTTCTGTGGCATTGTTGTAGGTATTACTTTAGTCGTTTATTCTTCTAAAGGGCAATTCTTGGCCAGGCATGGTGGCTCACGCCTATAATTCCAGCACTTCGGGTGGCCGAGGTGGAAGGATTGCTTGAGGCCAGGAGTTTGAGACCAGCCTGGGCAACACAGCAAAACCCTTTCTCTACAACAAAATTTTAAAATTAGCCAGGTGTGGTGGTGCATGTCTGCACTCCCAGCTACTCAGAAGGCTGAGATGGGAGGATCATTTAAGCCCAGGAGTTCAAGGCTTCAGTGGGCCACGATCCTGCTACTACTGCTCTCCAGCCTGGGCTACAGAGTGAGACCCTGTCTCTAAATAAATAAATAAAGATATAAATAAAGATATAAATAAATAAATAAAATACCCTGTCTCTAAGTAAACAAGCAAAATGAAGAGCAATTCTCAAAAGTGTATTAACAATATTCCCCCAAACACATCTACAAATATAATTAGGTAAGTAAGGGGAATTTCACTCATTTAGCATGTATTTATTCAGAAAATACTGTATTGATTCAAAACAGCTAGACGTTTTCTAAAGCAGCAGAGCTTACTATGCCTCTCATCTCCGTAGGATAAAAATTTGACACATAAAACGAAACACTAAAATATTTTTAAAAGGTCGTATATAATCAAGTCTCTATTAGACAAGTTAGGCTATCACACACCAGCATCTACGGCTGGAATCGTGGCTGCCCTTTTATGCTTCTTTTGATTATTGAGAATGATCATCACCTGGAGTCAATTCTATTATGCCCTTCAGCTCTCTGTACTCAAATCCTTATTTCTGGTTAATGAAAGTTTGAAAATAATCTAAAAAAGGACAAATTAAACAAATGAAACAAACAGCAAGGATCTTTTCATACAAATTAAAAATCCCTAACCTAATCTCCATAAATTGAATAAAGTGAAAAGTTGAGATAATTATTCAAGCAAGTCAAGATTCATATTTTAATTGATGTTCAAATAACCAAGTAGAGAATTTTTCACCTAAATTGCCTCAATTATCCTGTTTTCTTCATTAAACTCTACCTTCATATGACTCCTGAGTCTACAAAAAACAACAACAACAACAACTAAATTTGGATTACAGGCACAGGAGGAAATGCGGGGGCAGGGAGAATCACTTTTTAAAATAAGAAATTTTTGCATGAAATATGCAACCAAGGGATAGTGAATGTTACATAATTAGAACTGTAGGTAATCATGTGTCTGTTAATTAAGGTTCAACTCTATTGTACATGGTTTAAGAATAGCATCACCAGAAAGTTATAAATAATTTGGGACAGGTAATTTAAGTTTGAAACAGTAATTGGCAATAGTGCTAACAAATGAACTTTTAGAGAAAAGAAAAGGATGATACATAAAATCATTTGCCATGGCTTAAAAAATGAAGAATTACAGAACATACAGTGGTATCATTAGGAAAACATATATCAAAGTATGATAGAGAAAAGGTGAATTTAATGGACAAATCTTGTAAAGTAAAGCATTTAGAATAGTGAAATTATTTTACATAAATCTATTTAACATACTTACAGTTTAAAAAGAACTTTTAAATGCATTATCTTATCTGATTCTCACCACTGAGAAGTCATACCTATTTCACATGAAACTGAAATTCAGAGTGGCTTGTCCAAGATCACAGAGCTACTAAATAGCAGATTTGGAGCTTAATCCAAAAGCTTTTGATTCCAAGTATAGTGCTCTCTCCACAATACCACCCTTAATCCTCCAGAAATGGAGTTGAGCATATTTTTGTGGAAAAAATAAAATAAAACTTGACCAATCAGACATAAATCGTATCACTGAATTTTAGAATCTAGGGTCAAATGTTGAATCACAAATTTTCACATTTATTCTTTTAATTTGAATTTGTATTTGTAACATATAAATAAAAATGGTCCTACCTTTATAAGTCTGGTAGAGAGAGGAAAAGGTTATTTCAGGCATTAATCAAGTATTTATTGACTATCTTACTACAGTCCAGACACTGGGAACACAGTACTGAACAAAACAGGCAATAGTCTACCCTCATAGAGATTTTAGTCTCAAAATAAAGATAATTAACTATAAAATTTCAACAAAGTGAAAGATTAAAACAGAGCATAAGAATACTATCATGGCCGGGAGTGGTGGCCTACGCCTGTAATACCAGCACTTCAGGAGGCTGAGGCGGGCGGATCGTCTGAGGTCAGGAGTTCAAGACCAGCCTGACCAACATGGTGAAACCCTGTCTCTACTAAAAATACAAAAATTAGCTGGGCATGGTAGTGGGCGACTGTAATCCCAGCTACTTGGGAGGCTGAGGGAGGCGAAGGTTGCAGTGAGCTGAGATCATGCCACTGCACTCCACCCTGGCTGACAGACAGAGACTCTATCTCAAAAAAAAAAAAAAAAAAAAAAAAAAAAGGTATCATAAAGTACCAGGTACCATGGGAGCAGAGAATTAGGTTGATGCCATACGTACAGTGTTAACAAGTTTGGTCCTATACCCAAGGGTAGAATGACAAGCCATGGAAGATTTTTAACTGAAGGAGAAAATGACCATTTTTTAGATTTAGAAAGATTAAGAATAGTATGATATGTATCCATTAAAACAAGCAATAACAATTATACTTTTTTCATATTTTAAATATATATATTTTCAAAATTGAATGATCACATTTTTATCATTACTTATAGACATTATGACTAGAAAATGAAAGTGAGAGGTGAACCTGGCTGGGCTTCTGCATCAGGTGGAGACTTGCAGAACTTTTCTGTCTAACCAAAGGATTGTAAATGCACCAATCAGCGCTCTGTGTCTAGCTAAAGGATTGTAAATGCACCAATCAGTGCTCTGTGTCTAGCTAAAGGATTGTAAATGCACCAATCAGTGCTCTGTGTCTAGCTAAAAGTTTGTAAACGCACCAATCAGCACCCAGTAAAAACAGACCAATCAGCACTCTGTAAAACAGACCAATCAGCACTCTGTAAAATGGAATAAGCAGCTCTCTATAAAATGGACCAATCAGCAGGATGTGGGTGGAGCCAAATAAGGGAATAAAAGCAGGCCCCCTGAGCCAGCAGCACCAACCCAACCCACTCAGGTCCCCTTCCACACTGTAGAAGCTTTGTTCTTTTGCTCTTTGCAATATATCTTGCTGCTGCTCACTCTTTGGGTCCACACCACCTTTATGAGTTGTAACACTCAGCACAAAGATCTGCAGCTTCACTCCTGAAGTCAGCGAGACCACAAACCCACCAGGAGGAACAAACAACTCTGGACACACTGCCTTTAAGAGCTGTAACACTCACCGCGAAGGTCTGAGCTTCACTCCTGAAGTCAGTGAGACCACGAACCCACCAGAAGGAAGAAACTCCAGACATGTCTGAACATCAGAAGGAACAAACTCCAGACACACCATCTTTAAGAACTGTAACACTCACCGCGAGGGTCCGCGGCTTCATTCTTGAAGTCAGCGAGACAAAGAACCCACCAATTCTGGACACATTTTGGTGACCACGAAGGGACCATCGCCTATCACCAAGAAGTGAGACTATCACCTATCGCCAAGCAGTGAGTACCACCAGACCCCTTTCACCTGCTATTCTGTCTTCTTTTTCCTTAGAATTCAGGGGCTAAATACCAGGCACCTGTTGGCCAGTTAAAAGTGACTAGCACAGCTGCTGGACTAAAGACACAGGTATCAGGCTTTCTGGGAAAGGACTCTCTAACAATCCTCAACTCTTCAGAGTTGGGAGCATTGGTTTACCTGGCACCAGCTTCTGTTTTTCCTGTACTATTGGGCTGAGCCAAGGGTTGACAGAGAGGAAAGCCATTCAGCTCCAGCGTCCCGATGACAAGTTTGTTGACCCTGCAGCCATGAGCGGAACTCTCAAAGGCATGTCGCCCAAGCAAGGCTTGCCCATCTACCCCGACCCTTGCCCCCTGGGTCATAACACCTGCCAGACAAACTTCCTCTTGCCTCTCTTCTCTGAGGCTAGTCCTGCTTATAAAAACCACTCACTCTCTCTGGTGCTTTTCTAGTTTCTCCTAGAAAAGAATGATTTTCTAGGAATGATTCCTAGTATAATAAGGAAATAAGTAAATAAGAATGATTTCTAGTATAAACTCCAGGACTCTGTTACCTTCTTTTGCACCTGGGCTCACCAATCAGAAAGACATAATTTTTGCCTAAAGCCCCATCGTAGGGGGGACTATCTGGAATTTTAGAATCCCTCCTCAGACAAGCAGGCCTTAAAAAAGCTATTCCTGAAGCTAGGATATGGGGAGCCTCAGAAATTGTATCCTTCCTATTCTTATAAGTGAGGAAAAAAGGCAACACTCTTCCAACTCTGGAGATTCCTCCCCTCCTTCAGGGTATGGCCCTCCGCTTCATTTTTGGGGCATAATATCTTTATACAACAGGGGTAAAGTCCCAATACTAACAGAAGAATGCTTAGGACTCTAACAGGTTTTCAAGAATGCATCAGTAAGGGCCAATAAATCCATTTTTTCTCAGTCCTATTTGTGGTCTAAGAGGACAGGCAAGGGTGCAGGTTTTCAAGAATGTATCAGTAAGGGCCACTAAATCCGACCTTCCTCAGTCCTCCTTGTAGTCTAGGAGTAAAACTAGTGTTTCTGTTGCTGCAATGATGAGTGCAACTATGCTGATCGGCACTGTCCAGGGACTGTTGTGGGTTCTTGGGCAGGCAGAGAAACAAACCAAAACCATGGGCAGTTTTGTCCTTCAGATGGGAAACACTCAAGCATCAACAGGCTCACCCTTGAAATGTGTCCTAAGCCATTGGTACCAATTTGACCCACAAGCCCTGAAAAAGAGGTGGCTCATTTTTTTCTGCACTCCAGCCTGGCCCCAATATTCTCTCTCTGATGGGGAAAAATGGCCACCCAAGGGAAGTATAAATTACAATACTATCCTGCAGCTTGACCTTTTCTGTAAGATGGAAGGCAAATGGAGTGAAATACCTTAGGTCCAAGCTTTGTTTTCATTGAAGGAGAATACACAACTATGCAAAGCTTGCAATTTGCATCCCACAGGAGGAACTTTCAGCTTACCCCCATATCCTAGCCTCCCTACAGCTCCCCTTCCTATTAATGATAAGCCTCCTGTAATCTCCCCAGCCCAGAAGGAAATAAGCAAAGAAATCTCCAAAGGACCACAAAAAAACCCTGGGCTATCAGTTATGTCCCCTTTAAGCTGTAGGGGGAAGGGAATTTGGCCCAACCCAGGTACATGTCCCTTTCTCCCTCTCTGATTTAAAACAGATCAGGGCAGACCTGGGGAAGTTTTCAGATGATCCTGATAGGTACACAGATGTCCTACAAGGTCTAGGGCAAACCTCCTATCTCACTTGGAGAGATGTCATGCTATTGTTAGAACAAACCCTGGCCTTAAATGAAAAAAATGTGGCTTTAGCTGCAGCCTGAGAGTTTGGAGAACCTGGTATCTTAGTCAAGTAAATGATAGAATGAAAGCTGAGGAAAGGGACAAATTCCCTACTGGTATGGATCTCCACTGGAACCTTGACTCAGATCATGGGGACTGGAGTTGTAAACATCTGTTGACCTGTGTTCTAGAAGGACTAAGAAGAATTAGGGAAAAAACCCACGAATTATTCAATTATGTCCACCACAACTCAGGGAAAGGAAGAAAATCCTTCTGCCTTCCTCGAGAAGCTACAGGAGGCCTTAAGAAAATATACTCCCCTATCACTCGACTCACTAGAGGGTCAATTGATTCTAAAAGATAAGTTTATTACCCAGTCAGCTGCAGATATCAGGAAAAAGCTCCAAAAGCAAGTCATGGGCCCTGAACAAAATCTGGAGGCATTATTAAACCTGGCAACCTCAGTGTTCTATAATAGGGACCAAGAGGAATAGGCCCAAAAGGAAAAGTAGATCAGAGAAAGGCCACAGCCTTAGTCACGGCCTTCAGACAAACAAACCTTGGTGGTTCAGAGAGGTCAGAAAATGGAGCAGGCCAATCACCCAGTAGGGCTTGTTATCAGTGTGGTTTACAAGGAAACTTTAAAAAAGATTGTCCAATGAGAAACAAGCTGCCCCCTCATCCATGTCTGCTATGCTGAGGCAATCACTTGAGGGTGCACTGCCCCAGAGTGCAGAGGTTCTCTGGGTCAGAAGCCCCCAACGAGTTGATCCAACAACTAGACTTAGAGTGCCCAGGGCAAGTGCCAAATCATGTCATCACGCTCCCTGAGCCCCGGGTACGTTTAACCATTGAGGGCCAGGAAATTGACTTCCTCCTGGACACTGGTGCAGCCTTCTCAGTGCTAATCTCCTGTCCTGGATGACTGTCCTCAAAGTCCATTATCATCCAAGGAATCCTGGGACAGCCTGTAACCAGGTATTTCTCCCATCTCCTCAGTTGTAATTGGGAGACTTTACTGTTTTCACATGCCTTTTCTGTTATGCCTGAAAGTCCTATACCCTTATTAGGGAGGGATATATTAGCCAAAGCTGGAGCTACTATCTACATGAGTATGGGGAACAAGTTACTCATTTATTGTCCCCTATTTGAGGAGGGAATCAACCCTGAAGTCTGGGCATTGGAAGGATAATTCAAAAGGGCAAAAATGCCCACCCAGTCCAAATCAGGCTAAAAGATCCCACCACTTTTCCTTAACAAAGGCAATATCCCTTAAGGCCTGAAGTTCATAAAGGATTACAGGATATTGTTAAACATTCAAAAGTTCAAGGTTTAGTAAGGAAATGCAGCAGTCCCTGCAACACCCGAATTCTAGGAGTACAAAAACCAAATGGTCAGTGGAGACTAGTGCAAGATCTTAAACTCATTAATGAGGCAGTAATTTCTCTATATCCAGTTGTACCCAACCCCTATACCCTGCTCTGTCAAATGTGAGAGGAAGCAGAATGGTTCACTGTTCTGGACCTCAAGAATGCCTTCTTCTGTATTCCCCTGCACTCTGACTCCCAGTTTCTCTTTGCCTTTGAGGATCCCACAAACCACATGTCCCAACTTACATGGACAGTCTTGTCCCAAGGGTTTAGGGATAGCCCTCACCTGTTTGGTCAGGCACTGGCCCAAGATCTAGACCACTTCTCAAGTCCAGGCACTCTGGTCCTTCAGTATGTGGATGATTTACTTTTGGCTACCAGTTCGGAAGTCTCATGCCAGCAGGCTACTCTAGATCTCTTGAACTTTCTAGCTAATCAAGGGTACAAGGCGTCTAGGTAAAAGGCGCAGCTTTGCCTACAGCAGGTCAAATATCTAGGCCTAATCTTAGCCAGAGGGACCAGGGCCCTCAGCCAGGAATAAATACAACCTATACTGGTTTATCCTCGCCCTAAGACATTAAAACAGTTGTAGGGGTTCCTTAGAATCACTGGCTTTTGCCAACTATGGATCCCCAGATACAGTGAGGTGGCCAGACCACTCTATACCCTAATCAAGGAGACCCAGAGGGCAAATACTCATCTAGTAGAATGGGAACCCTTGTTCCCAGAGCAAGATGGCCGAATAAGAACAGCTCCAGTCTCTAGCTCCCAGTGCGAGTGACACAGAAGACTGGTGATTTTTGCATTTTCAACTGAGGTACTGGGTTCATCTCACTGGGGAGTGCCAGACAATCAGTGCTGGTCACCTGGTACAGCCCGACTAGTGAGAGCTGAAGCAGAGCGAGGCATTGCCTCACCTGGGAAGCACAAGGGGGAAGGGAATCCCTTTTCCTAGCCAGGGGAACAGAGACACACAACACCTGGAAAATCGGATAACTCCCACCCTAATACTGCACGTTACCAAGGGTCTTAGCAAATGGCACACCAGGAGATTATATCTCACACCAGGCTGGGAGGGTCCCATGCCCATGGAGCCTCCCTCATTGCTAGCACAGCAGTCTGCGATCTAACTGCAAAGCAGCAGCAAGGCTGGGGGAGAGGCACCTGCCATTGCTGAGGCTTAAGTAGGTAAACAAAGCCTCTGAAAGCTCGAACTGGGTGGAGCCCACAGCAGCTCAAGGAGGCCTGCCTGCCTCTGTAGACTCTGTAGCAGCAGAAACCTCTTCAGATGCAAATGACCCTGTCTGACAGCTTTGAAGAGAGCAGTGAATCTCCCAACACAGAGGTTAAGATCTGAGAATGGACAGACTGTCTACTCAAGTGGGTCCCTGACCCCTGAGTAGCCTAACTGGGAGACATCCCCCACCAGATGCAGACCAACATCCTATATCTCACACGGCGGGGGACACCCCTGAGACGAAGCTTCCAGAGCAAGAATCAGACAGGAACATTCACTGTTCAGCAATATTCTATCTTCTGCAGCCTCTGCTACTGATACCCAAGCAAACGGTATCTGGAGTTGGACCTCAAGCAATCTCCAACAGACCTACAGCTAAGGGTCCTGACTGTTAGAAGGAAAATTAACAAACAGAAAGGACACCCACACCAAAACCCCATCAGTACGTCACCATCATCAAAGACCAGAGGCAGATAAAACCACAAAGATGGCGAAAAAGCAGGGCAGAAAAGCTGGAAATTCAAAAAATAAGAGCGCATCTCCCCCTCCAAAGGAACGCAGCTCATCATCAGCAACGGATCAAAGCTGGACGGAGAATGACTTTGATGAG
The DNA here is from genome assembly GCF_000951035.1 of Colobus angolensis palliatus. NCBI lineage: Eukaryota > Metazoa > Chordata > Mammalia > Primates > Cercopithecidae > Colobus > Colobus angolensis. The sequence continues at coordinate 4,504,014 of NW_012114866.1, read as the reverse complement.
TTGAGAGAAGAAGGCTTCAGTCCATCAAACTTCTCAGAGCTAAAGGAGGAATTACATACCAAGTGCAATGAAACTAAAAATCTTGAAAAAAGAATGGAAGAATGGATAACTAGAATAATCAATACAGAGAAGACCATAAACGAACTGACAGAGATAAAAACCATGACACGAGAAATACGTGACAAATGAACAAGCTTCAGTAACTGACTCGATCAACTGGAAGAAAGAGTATTAGCGACTGAGGATCAAATGAATGAAATGAAGCGAGAAGAGAAGTCTAAGAAAAAAGAGGAAAAAGACGTGAACAAAGCCTTCAAGAAGTATGGGATTATGTGAAAAGACCAAATCTACATCTGATTGGGGTGCCTGAAAGTGAGGGGGAAAATGGAACCAAGTTGGAAAACACTCTTCAGGATATTATCCAGGAGAACTTCCCCAACCTAGTAAC
>NW_012114866.1:4502138-4502591 GCF_000951035.1 Colobus angolensis palliatus | reverse complement strand
CAAAGAGACTTAGACTCCCATACAATAATAATGGGAGACTTCAACACCCCACTGTCAACATTAGATAGATCAACGATACAGAAAGTTAACAAGGATATCCAGGAATTGAACTCAACTCTGCACCAAGCGGACCTAACAGACATCTACAAATCAACAGAATATACATTCTTCTCAGCACCACACTGCACTTATTGCAAAATTGACCACATAATTGGAAGTAAAGCACTCCTCAGCTAAATGTCCAAGAACAGAAATTATAACAAACTGTCTCTCAGACCACAGTGCAATCAAACTAGAATTCAGGACTAAGATACTCAATCAAAGCCGCTCAACTACATGGAAACTGAACAACCTGCTCCTGAATGATTACTGGATACATAATGAAATGAAGGCAGAAATAGAGATGTTCTTGAAACCAATGAGAACAAAGATACAACATACCAGAATCTCTGG
>NW_012114866.1:4501600-4501992 GCF_000951035.1 Colobus angolensis palliatus | reverse complement strand
GCAAGAGCAAACACATTCAAAAGCTAGTAGAAGGCAAGAAATAACTAAGAACAGAGCAGAATTGAAGGAGATAGAGACATAAAAAAACCCTCCAAAAAGTCAATGGATCCAGGAGCTGGTTAATTGAAAAGATCAACAAAATTGATAGACCTCTAGCAAGACTAATAAAGAAGAAAAGAGAGAAGAATCAAATAGATGCAATAAAAAAATGATAAAGGGGATATTACCACCGACCCCACAGAAATACAAACTACCATCAGAGAATACTATAAACACCTCTACGCAAATAAAATAGAAAATCTAGAAGGAATGGATAATTTCCTGGACACTTACACACTCCCAAGACTAAACCAGAAAGAAGTTGAATCCCTGAATAGACCAATAGTAGCCTC
>NW_012114866.1:4441965-4498864 GCF_000951035.1 Colobus angolensis palliatus | reverse complement strand
ATTGGGAGTGGGGAGGGGAGAGAGGTGGCATTGGGAGTTATACCTGATGTAAATGACGAGTTGGGTGCTGACGAGTTCATGTGTGCAGCACACCAACATGGCACAAGTATACATATGTAACAAACCTGCATGTTGTGTACATGTACCCTAGAACTTAAAGTATAATAATAAAATTAAAAAAAAAAAAAATGGGAACCAGGGGCAGAAACAGCCTTCAAAACCTAAAGTAAGCCCTAGTACATGCTCCAGCTTTAAGCCTTCCCATAGGACAAAATTTCTCCTTATATGTCAGAGAGAAAGCAGGGATAGCTCTTGCAGTCCTTACTCAGACTTGTGGGACAACCCCACAACCAGTGGCATACCTAAGTAAGGAAATTGATGTAGTAGCAAAAGGCTGGCCTCACTGTTTAAGAGTAGTTGCGGCAGCGGCTGTCTTAGTGTCAGAGGCTATCAAAATAATACAAGGAAAGGATCTCACTGTCTGGACTACTCATGATGTAAATGTCATACTAGGTGCCAAAGGAAGTTTATGGCTATGAGACAACTACCTACTTAGAACTACCAGGTGCTGCTCCTTGAGGGACTGGTGCTTCAAATATGTACGTGCATGATCCTCAATCCTGCCACTTTTCTCCCAGAGGACAGGGAACCAATCAAGCATGACTGCCAACAAATTATAGTCCAAACTTATGCTGCCTGAGATGATCTCTTAGAAGTCCCCTTAGACTGATGGAAGTTCATCTGTGGAGAATGGGATACGAAGGGCAGGTTATGCCATAGTTAGTGATGTAACCATACTTGAAAGTAAGCCTCTTCCCCCAGGGACCAGTGCCCAGTTAGCAGAACTAGTGGCATGCACCTGAGCCTTAGAACTGGGAAAGGGAAGAAGAATAAATATGTATACAGATAGCAAGTATGCTTATCTAATCCTACATGTCCATGCTGCAATATGGAAAGAAAGGGAGTTCCCAACCTCTGGGGTAACTTCCATTAAATACCATAAGGAAATCTGGAGTTATTGCACTCAGTGCAAAAACCCAAGGAGGTGGCAGTCTTACACTGCCGAAGCCATCAAAAAGCGGAAGGAGAGGGGAGAACAGCAGCATAAGCAGCTGGCAGAGGCAGGGAAAGACCAGCAGAGAAAGAGAGAGAGAGAGGAAGAGACAGAGAGAGAGATAAAGAGAAAGATAGGAAGTCAAAGAGAGAGACAGAGAGGAAGAGACAGAAAGTCAAGGAGAAAAGGAAAGAGAGGAAGAGACAAAGGAGTCAAAGAGATAAAGAGAAAGAGATAAAGTAGTAAAGAAAAAACAGTGTACCCTATTCCTTTAAAAGTCAGGGTAAATTTAAAACTTATAATTGATAATTGAAGGTCTTCTCTATAACCCTGTAACACTCCAGTACCACCTTGCTGTCAGTGTAAACAAGGGCGTAGTCTGAAAGCACTGAGACCACTGACAACCCATAGCCTTCCTATCAAAAATCCTTAACCCAGCAGGTTTCCTAACAGGGGATCTAAATCTTAACTAATTACCATACAAAGGTCTTACCAGACCTAGGAGGAACTCCCTGCAGGACAGGACGATAGATGATTCCTCCCAGGTTATTAAGGAAAAAAGACACAACGAGTATTCAGTAAGGAAACTCTTGTAGAAGCAGAATTAGGAAAATTGCCTAATACTTGGGCCGCTCAAATATGCCAACTGTTTGCAATCAGCCAAACTTTAAAGTACTTACAGAATCAGGAAGGACCCATCTATACCAATTTTAAGTTAATATGGACTGAACCAGGTCTTACTAATAGCAAAGAATAATTGAAATCCCAAACTTACAAGGTTTTCAACAAAAGTAAAATTTGCTAAAAGTTAACAGTGTAACACATATTATCCTAACTTCTAATCTTATGGAAATCAGACCTTATCAGTACCCCTCAAACCTCAAGTCTGTCAGCACAGAGCCATACAACTAATACGCCTACATATAGGGTTAGGACTGGCTACTGCTACAGAAACTGGAAGAGCAGGTTTATATACTTCATTATCCTACTACCACACACTCTCAAAGGATTTCTCAGACAGTTTGCAAGAAATAAAATCTATCCAGGAAGGATAGTAACTACAATCCCAAATAGACTCTTTGGCAGCAGTGACTCTCCAAAACCACCAAGGCCTAGACCTCCTCACTGCTGAGAAAGGAGGACCCTGCACCTTCTTAGGGGAAGAGTGTTGTTTTTATATTAACCAGTCACGGACAGTACGAGACGTCACCTGGCGTTTATAGGAAAAAGCTTCTGAAATCAGAAAATGCCATTCAAACTCTTATACCAAACTCTGTAGTTGGGCAACATGGCTCCTCCCCTTTCTAGGTCCTGTGGCAGCCATCTTGCTGTTACTTGCCTTTGGGCCCTATATTTTTAACCTGCTTTACAAATTTGTTTCCTCTAGAATCGAGGCCATCAAGCTACAGATTGTCTTACAAATGGAACCCCAAATGAGCTCAACTAACAACTTCTGCTGAGGACCCCTGGACTGACCTGCTGGCCCTTTCACAGGCCTAGAGTTCCCCTCTGGAGGACACTACAACTGCAGGGCCCCTTCTTCACCCCTCTCCAGCAGGAAGTAGCTAGAGCAGTCAAGAGCCAAATTCCCAACAGCAGTTGGGGTCTCCTGTTTAGACGGGGGATTCAGAGGTAAAGCCAGCTGGGCTTCTGGGTTGGGTGGGGACTTGGAGAACTTTTCTGTCTAGCTAAAGGATTGTAAATGCACCAATCAGAGCTCTGTGTCTAGCTAAAAGTTTGTAAATGCACCAATCAGCATTCAGTAAAAACGGACCAATCAGCACTCTGTAAAATGAACCAACCGGCACTCTGTAAAATGGGCCAAGCAGCTCTCTATAAAATGAAGCAATCAGCACGATGTGGGTGGGGCCAAATAAGGGAATAAAAGCAGGCTGCCCAGTCAGCAGCGGCAACCCACTCGGGTCCCCTTCCACACTGTGGAAGCTTTGTTCTTTCACTCTTTGCAATAAATCTTGCTGCTGCTCACTCCTTGGGTCCATGCTGCCTTTATGAGCTATAACACTCACCACGAAGGTCTGCAGCTTCACCCCTGAAATCAGCAAGACCATGAACCCACCAGGAGGAACAAACAACTTTGGATGCACAACCTTTGAGAGCTGTAACACTCACCGTGAAGGTCTGTAGCTTTACTCCTGAAGTTAATGAGACCACAAACCCACCAGAAGGAAGAAACTCTAGACATATCCAAACATCAGAAGGAACAAACTCCTGACACACCATCTTTAAGAACTGTAACACTCATCGCAAATGTCCGTGGCTTCACTCTTGAAGTCAGCGAGACAAAGAATCCACCAATTCTGGGCACAAAAGTATTTTACTAAGAAGTATTCACATATACTTAATTCTTATGGTTGATGTTATTGCTTTTTTACAAATCAAGGATACTCATGAGAAAGTAATAAAGTAATGAATAGCAATAGAAAAGTTAGTCTTGAATCAGGTTTTATTTTTTTTAATTTAACATTAAAATGTATAGTTTGGCTGGGCGTGGTGGCTCATGCCTGTAATCCCGGCACTTTGGGAGGCGAAGGCGGCAGATCACCTGAGGTCAGGAGTTTGAGACCAGCCTGACCAACATGGAGAAACCTCATTTCTACTAAAAATACAAAATTAGCCGAGCACGGTGGCACATGCCTGTAATCCCAGCTACTCAGGAGGTTGAGGCAGAAGAACAGCTTGAACCTGGGAGGCGGAGGTTGCGGGGAGCCAAAATGGTGCCATTCCACTCCAACCTGGGCAACAAGAGTGCAACTCCGTCTCCAAATAAATAAAACAAATAAAGAAATAAATAAATAAAACAAATGTATAGTTCAAGATGATACCACAAAGGTGTCATTTTATTAGTAATATTAGCTAGCATTTGTGGAACAATGCTAGGTATTCTGCATCGATCACCTTATTTAATTTTCAAAAGAATCCTAAGAAATACTACTATATACATTTTCACAAATGGGGAAATTTTAGACTGAGGGAAATAGAGTATGTTTGCCCAAGGCTACATAACAGTAAGTGCTGGAACCACAATGCAAATGCTGATCTATCTGCCACCAAAGCCTATACAAAGCATTATGCCATATTGAAACCTGACTTACTAGGAAAGGATCACAATGCTTCTTTCTTCTATAATTATTCTTTGCAATTATACTTTACCCTCCCTTAAAAAAAATAAAAATGTTTGAATATACTTCAACGAACACCTGTTGATCAGGTTATTTTCCCTGTTGAAACAAGAAGATATTATTAATAGTATAAAATGGTAAAGTTATATCTCTCCTTTCAGACAAGCCATGCTTTCAAATTTTCTATAAACTTGGTAAAAGGGAAGGATAGAAAACATGCAAGGCTAAACAGCAATAAATAGAAAGTAAGAAAATAACAAATTGGCCAGGCGTGTAGCTCATGCTTGTAATCCCAGCACTTTGGGAGGCCAAGGCAGATGGATTACTTTGAGCTCAGGAGTTCGAGACCAGCCTGGGCAACATGGCGAAATCCCATCTCTACTAAAAATACAGAAATGAGCTGGGCATGGTGGCGGGTGCCTGTAATCCCAGATACTCAGGAGGTTGAGGCAGGAGAATCGCTTGAACCAAGAAGGCAGAGGTTGCAGTGAGCTGAGATCACACCACTGATCTCCAGCCTGGGCAACAGAGTGAGACTCCATGTCAAAAAAAAAAAGATAACGAATTGCATCTTCAGCTGAATACTGAATTATGCATCATTCCAGTATTATTTATCTAGAAAAATAAATAAATAAATAAAATTCAGAATTTAAATAGTGGAGAATATGTATGGCCAGACTTAAAGCAGACCTGAAGACTGCAATCATTTTGTATATATTAGATGATTTACAAATTACTTTAGCATCTTTGGAGGAGAAATAATATTAATAAGAAATGTTATAACCTGTTTTTTTTAAAAAACAAACAAAAAACACATACACGCATGGCATCTCCTATCTGTGATCAAATGCATCATTGCTATATCTGGGCAGGCTTGTTCTAGAAGATGACCAGGAAGCTGAACCCAAACCACTGATGGAAGGAGACTCTTGACATTTCTCCTCCTTGAACCCACACACCCCCCTTAAAAATGCATTCAGATGATAAGCATTTGTACAGCAGTTTCTTATCTACAAAATAATTTTTATATGGTCTAGGTATCTTGATTTGATCCTTACAATAATCCTAAGAGATATTATTGTACACTTAAGTTTTAACAGGAAAAATCTGAAGCTCTATCTGTTGATTTTCTTAATGTAGCCAACTGACGGTAAAAGCTAGATTCCAATCCTGGGTTCTCCTCTACTGTACTATGATGCCAATCACTTGTTCAAAGACTACCACACTCATACAGGAAAAAGGAAAACATCAGACAAGCTTCTGGTTCTAATTCCATCACTAACTAGCTTTCTAGAAGTGAAGTTCATACATATTATCACATTTGATGAGAAAAAGAAACAGCATATAGTAAGAGGAAAAAAGCACTAAATCCCTTTTTAAAAAGAAAACAAGTTCAGAAGAATTACATGATTTTTACAGAGTCTTCTGGCGGCATCATCATAAGGCAAGTAAACTCTACTTTACACGCGGGAGATTGGTACTTTGAGATATTAAAACTTTTTTCTGCCTAAATTTTCCCATTTCCTTTTTTCTCATTCCAGCAAATAACTGGTTCCCTACTTTATTGCTTCAGGGGCAGTATATGCCAGGACAAAAACCAGAAGGAATTTTCAAATAATTCCAGTTTTGCTTTCCAAAAACCTAAGCCCCCAGAATAAAAGAAGAGTTTGTCAGAGATGAAAAAGAGACTCTCAGGTACAGGCAGAGAAAGGGACTTCTCCTAGCCCCTTCACAGTGTAGAAAGAAATTGTCCCAGGTGAAGAAAACAGAGAAGAGTCTTTGGATCTCAAGGCATCAGGGATCTAGGCTCTACTTACTGGCAACATTGCTTGGAAGGCAGCAAGACCCAAGAGGAATGGCATCGTAATGCATCTAGGCAAACAGAAATACAGACATTCTAGAAAAAAGTAAAAGTCCATGACTCGGACATATCAAATCTCTGTCAGACCAGACCAGAAAGAGCTATCTAGACACAACAACTCACATGTCAGAGGTAAGCTGTTTTATATAGATGATTGACAACCAGAGGACACTCCCATTCCAGGTAAAACCCCACCTTAACCCCAGGGAAGTGGGGAAAACTTCAAAAAGGATAAGAGTTATTTTGTCTGCTACTCAGTTACTAAGAGTAAAGGTGAATTATAGAAAATAAATGGATACTTCTAACATACTTAAATTTATAGACTAAGTCCAGCTCACTGATTATCTGATCTTGTCCCTTCTTTGAGTAGTCAAATCTTCTGACTACTGTTCTAGGTTTTTTCCACCACATCTCTGCTATTGATGATGATGATAATACAGGATGGGATGATATAGTTCAAGACCAAAAAATAAGAAAAATAAATAATGATCTGAAACAGCCTCTTGCCATTTCCCACATTGTCTGGTAAACTTCTATTCATCTTCTGTATCTCATCTTAAATATTACATCTTCCCTAGTGGCACTAAGTATTCCTTTTCTGTTTTCTTGACACAAAGTGTTAACCTCACCACACAGCATTGAAATTGCCTGTTTTCACATCTGTCTTCCTAATACATTTTAAGATTCATAAAGGCAGAGACTGAAAATCATTTGCTCTTTCAAACATGCATCTGGCACAGTGCCTGGCACATAGCAGGCACTCATAATACACCTTTGTTGAATGGATAAATGACTGAATAAATAAATGAAAGTAGAGTCATTGCCTTAAATATATACACCAGTTTACACCATATATACACAAGTTTACCTTTTAAAGAATTTTAGCTTATTACCTATGAGAGATGCTTAAATAGAACAGAACTTAACAGGTTTATTCCAAGTATTACCATGCTTTTAATGATAAAGATGTCACAGTTCTCCAAAATGATAGGCCCCTGATAGAAGTTACAAAATTGTATCCTAAATTAGGGCCTCAGTGGCTAGCGAAATGGTATCATCAGAAGAAATGGGTTACAAAAATCTTACCCATAATCTTTGAAAGTTTAAATTTAATAATTCATTTTCACAGGATTTTCTACCTTATACTATACCATTCCTCTTGATCTTAAATCCTAAAACAAATGAGGTCAGGAAAATTGTTTCATAGTAAAGGTGATTTGGCCATAATTCTTGAAATAGCTTTGAAAACTTATTAAAATTGAACCCATGCAGAAAGCTCATTAGTTGGAATTCAGAATGACTAACTGGACAGAAGAGACTGGATAAACCTCATGATCCTTTGCTGACAAAGCATCCTACATCGAGGATATAGAAATGCTTGTGTCTTAACTGCCATAAATTTCTGGGCAAGAATTGTAGCCGGGGAACATATCTCCTTCCCCCAATTAAAAAAAATCTCTCTTTTATACTAATAAATATTTTATAATCACTGACATGGTAACATAGTAAGTATTAAGAAATAAGCATACAAAGAGAATATGTATTTAAGAAAGCATACTATTCATATAGTTCAGTAAATATATTTTATAGAACAGTGAGAAATGTATTTATTGACAAAGGTATGAATGAACAGAATGCCTTACTCCAACGTTTTAAAAACCCAATGTTTATCCCAGGCAAATTAACACAGAAACAGAAAACAAAATACCGCATGTTCTTATAAGTGGGAGCTAAGAATTGGGTACACATGGACATAAAGACAGGAACAATAGATACTACACAAGGGACTAGTGGGGCAAGGGCTAAAAAACCACCTATTGAGTACTATGCTGGATACCTAGGTGACAGACTCATTCGTATCCAAAACCTCAGCATCACACAATATACTCATGTAACAAATCTGCACATGTACCCACTGAATCTAAGAAAAAGTTGAAGTTTTAAAAATAAATAAATAAGTAAAATCCAATGTTTTGTGCATATCTCACTGACTAGATTCTTCTACCCAAAAAAGTAACCAATAATAGACCTAAGGGAGAAATCAAATATTCTATCACAAATAAAAACACTTGAGCAGATTTCCAAAAACCTAAAAGTTCACACATTTTCTAGTATCAAGTTATTGGCATATGATTTGCACTCTCCCAACAGATATGTAAAATAAAATCAATTAACAGATCATTTTATCTCTATGTCTATTCGTTGCTTCATAGCATACTCCTAATTAGTAGTTAAACACAAAAAATATTCTTCTATTTATCATTTCAGAATTCATTCCATTTACGACTCCTGGATTAATTTTTTACAATATCAAGAGTCTATAGCTCATCCAAGGTCAAAATGGTCCCTACAGGGAATTTCTTTTAAAATAAAATCCCGTATCTTTTTTATTTTTTTAAAATAAAAAAGATACGGGATACCCAGGCTGGAGAGCAGCGGCACAATCATAGCTCACTGCAGCCTCAAATTCCTGGGCTCAAGCAATCCTCAAGTCTCAGCCTCCCAAGTAGTTGGGAGTATAGGCACATGCCAACAAGCCCAGATAACTTTTTTAATTGGGGAATTTTAAATTTAAAAAAAAAAATCTTTAGTAAATTATCTATTTTACTTTGACTTACAGAAAATGCAAAAGTTTGAAAACTGTGTTTCCCCATCCCTCTCTAGGATGATTCAGTGCTTAATTCTTTTGAGTTTTATGGCTGTGAAGAGATTTTTTTAAAAAAAACTTGAAGTTTTGGAAAATAGAAAAAACATCTATAGCCATGTGCAGTGGCTCATGCCTGTAATCCCAGCACTTTCGGAGGCGGAGGCGGATGGATCACCTGAGGTCAGAAGTTTGAGACCAACCTGCCCAACATGGTGAAATCCTCTCTCTTCTAAAAATAAAAAAATTAGCGAGGCGTGGTGGCAGGCGCCTGTAATCCCAGCTACTGGAGAGGCTGAGGCAGGAGAATCACTTGAACCAGGAGGTGGAGGTTGCAGTGAACCAAGATTGTGCCACTGCACTCTAGCCTGGGCAACAGAGCAAGATTCCATCTCAAAAAGAAAAAGAAAAGAAAAGAAAAGAAAAACTCTCCATATATTATTGGTATGGCAAACATGAAAACTGAAATACAAATTTGGTAAAATGTATGCAAAAGGAATAAATAGCCACACAAGGCCACTCAATGAAGTCAGGTACAGGCATAGTTCATTTTATTGCACTTTGCTTTATTGCACTTTGCAGATAACAGGTTTTTCACAAATTAAGTTTGTGACAACCCTGTGTCAAGCAAGTCTATCACTGGCAATTTTCCATAGGATGTATTCACTTCATGTCTCTGTGTCATATTTTGGTAATTCTCACAATATTTCAAACTTTTTCATTAGTCTTTTGCTACAGTGATCTGTGATCAGTGATCTTCGATGTTCATTGTAATTGTTTTGGGGCACCACAAATCACAAATCACAGCTGGTGACTTTAAGTTGAAGTCAATGCTCATTTATCCTTCCAAAAATTCTAGGGTCTTTAAGAATTATGCTAAATCTATTCAGTCTATGCTCTAAAAGTAGATCAACAAAAGCCTGGGTGACAGCACATCTGTTTACAGCATGGTTTACTGTATATTTTAGGCCCATTGTTGAGAACTACTACTCATTGACAATGTACCTAGTCACCCAAGAGCTCCAATGAAGATATACAAGGAGATTAAAGTTGTTTTCATGCCTGCTGATACTATATCCATTCTGCATGCCACGGATCAAGGAGTAACTTCAACTTTCAAGCCTTATTATTTAAAAAATACATTTTGTAAGACTGTATCTGCCACAGTGATTCTCTGATAGATCTGAACAAAGTCAATTGAAAACCTCCTGGAAAGAATTCATCATTCCATATGCCATTAAGAACATTCTTGATTCACAGGAGGAGGTCAAAATATCAACATTAATGGGAGTTTGGAAGACATTCATTCCAACTTTCATGGATGACTTTGAGGGATTCAAGTCTTCAGTGGAAGAAGTCACTTCAGATGCAATGGAAATAGCAAGAGATCTAGAATTAGAAGATGTGCCTGAAGATGTGACTGAATTGCTGCAATCTCATAATAAAACTTGAATGAATGAGGAGTTCTTACAGATAAGCAAAGAAAGTGGTTTCTTGAGACGAAATCTACTTCCAGTGAAGATGTTGTGAACGTTGTTTGAAATAGCAACAAAGGGTTTAGAATATTACATACACTTAGTTGAAAAAGCAGCGGCAGGGTTTGAGAAAACTGATTCCAATTATGAAAGAATTTCTACTGTGGGTAAAATGCTGTCAAACAGCATCTCATGCTACAGAGAAATCTCTCATAAAATAAAGAGTCAATTGATGTGGCAAACTTCACTGTTGTCCTATTTTAAGAAATTGCCTTAGACATCCCAACCTTCAGCAATCATCACCCTGATCAGTCAGCAGCCATCAACACTGAAGCAAGACCTTCCACCAGCAAAAAGATTCCTACTCGCTAAAGGCTCAGTGGATCATTAGCATTTCTTAGCAATAAAGTATTTTTAATTAAAGTATGTACATTGTTTTTAGACATAACACTATAACACTATTATAAACCTAATGGACTATAGTATAGTATATACTGTATTGTATGCAACAAATATTTTGGTTTCCCAGTGCATATATACCGTACTATACAATATATTGCATATATGCATTGGGAAACCAGAATATTTGAGTAGCTTGCTTCGTTGTGATAATATGCCTTATTTCAGTGGTCTGAAACCTAACCCACAATATCTCTGAGATATACCTATACATATTTCCCCCCTTATTGCCTCTGAAAAAAAATTATTTTAAGAACTTAAGAAAAACTAGAGATGAAAAGAAAGTATACCCAGATAATGAAAAGCAAATGTAAATTAGTAAGATACTATCAAACCAGAAGTTGAGCCATAAGGTGCAGAAAACAACGAAAGAGAAAAACTTTGAAAAGGGAAAAAATAAGCAGGACAGTCATAAGGTCCTCTTCCCCAGAGGAAAAAAAAAAAACAGAAATTACATTTTTATGAAGTATACAGTCAACCAAAAGCAAAGAGATAATTAAAGAACTGTGAGTCCAGGAAACAGTAATCTCAGTTTCAAGGGTGCCTATGAGATATATGGCAATATCATGTCTTAAGATTCTAAGGCCAGGCATGGTGGCTCATGCCTGTAATCCTAGCACTTTGGAGGCTGAGGTGGGCGGATAACGAGGTCAGGAGTTCGAGACCAGCCTGGCCAACATGGTGAAACCCCATTGCTACTAAAAATACAAAAATTAGCCAGGTATGGTGGCACATGCCTGTAATCCCAGCTACTTAGCAGGCTGAGTCAGAAGAACTTGCGTGAGACAAGATCACACCACTGCACTCCCACCTGGGCTACAGAGCAAGACTCTGTCTCCAAAAAAAAAAAAAAAAAAGATTCCAATTACACAGCATAGGTTCCTTTGAAAGCTATAATGTCAAAACATATACATATAAAAAGATAGGACTTAGCTTTCAGTACATGATAAAAAATATGTTTATATATATACTCCATTATATCACTGAGGACCATTGCAAAAAAAAGAATTCAAAGGAAATAAAGGGTCATATAAATAAATAATATCAGACAAACTTATATACCAGTTTAAAGGAAGCTCAGAAGACAAGAGGACTTTTTTTTTTTTTTTTTTTTTGAGACAGAGTCTCGCTCTGTTGCCAGGCTGGAGTATAGTGGAGCGGTCTTGGCTCACTGCAACCTCCGCCTCCTGGGTTCAAGCGATTCTCCTGCCTCACCTCCCAAGTAGCTGGGATTATAGGCACACGCCACCATGCTGGCTAATTTTTGTATTTTTAGTAGAGATGGGGTTTCACCATGATGGCCAGGCTGGTCTTGAACTCCTGACCTCATGATCCACCCGCCTTGGCCTCCCAAAGTGCTGGAATTACAGGCGTGAGCCACTGCGCCCAGTAACAGGACAATTTTTTAAAACACCAAAATGAAATGAACATCTATCTTAAAGTAATAAAGGCATTGATTTTTTCCACATATTTAATGACAATGAGGAGAACAAAAAGTTGTTCAAAAAGGAAGCTGCATTGTACTAGAAAATTCTATTAAAGCACATTTTTATCCTTAAAACATCAACTTTCTGCTGTAAAACACAAGAAATGACATAACTATCATTAACTTTTATTTCTTACATTAACCCAATAGGAAATCATACCAGATCAATTCAAGAAGACTTGTTAAAACAGACCCTTATAACACACTATGGTCTTGCATCGTATCAGAGAATACTAATACAACTTATCCTGAATTGGTCCTAAATTTTCACAAATTAAAATATGTTCAAGATTATCCCAAGGGCTCATGTGGGAGCAAATCCAGTTACTACTATAGATAAGAGAATCTTGAATGAAAAGCAACTGTTGAGGAAAAAAAAAACTATCCAACAGGGAAACAGAAGAGCCTTCTGTTGATAAAACTGAGATCTGTAAAAATGCGAAGAGACTAGAGCGAGAGAAGTAGAAAGTAATGTCATAAAGCAAACGAGCAGTTAACATGGGGTTTGAGGAACAGTAGTTTCAGTTTACCCAAGAGCAGTCCAGAATGGCATCTAGAAATGGGCTTAGTGAGATGTCACACCCATTCCCAATTCCCACCATGGTTGCATGGTATCAATAAAAGAACCTCCTCTCTCTTTGACAACAATATGCTAAATAAATACCAAATGAAAATCCATCTTATGAAAATTTCACACTTTAATGAGAATATGTTCAACAATGAATAAACACTTGGCTCAGTGGGGATAGTTATTGTTTAGAATCACATTAAGTCTAGCTCTTTCATCATGTCTACCACATGAAACAATGAAGAGAGAAAAAGACTCAACGTGACAGAGGACAGTGATCCCTGCAGAATAAATCTAGGTTAAACTTAAAAATACTGTTCTTATATTAGGTAAACAGTAGAGATAGTAAGCATAGCCAATGAAAAATATAACACACACATTATAACTTGTGTGGCTAGTTGTCTACAATATTCAAGAATATGTATCATAACACTAACAGTTTTAAGAGATTAAAAGCAAGATACATTGTTTCTCTAGATCAGTTTATAAGGAAAACTATATAACATATACTTTGGTATCATAGAAATATACACTTGTTTTTCTAATTAGAACTTGTTGATTCCTTTAAAAATTCAATCCATCAGTCAATTTATGGAAGAAGGAAAGAAGAAAGGGAAGGAGGGAGGCAAAGGAAGAGAGAAAGAAGTAGGCGAAGGAGGAGAGGAATACTTCTAAAGTATTATAATTTCAGCAATGTATCAGCAATTTCTGTAACAGTTTTTTAAAGGGAAGAACTTTTAAGAAACTCAGTTTATGGGGTTTAGAAACATTAAGTTCTAAACTTTCTAACTAAACCTGCTTAGTTAAGTTATATCTAGAATATCAACTGAGCTTTCTCCTCCTCCTTCCTATATATCGTTTATTTCTTTCTCTCTCTCTCCCCCTTCCCATTCTGTCTCCCTCTCACTCTTTTCCTCTCTCTCACACACAGACACACATACATATGTGTTTAATTCCATTATTAGTTCAAAATAAGGTAATCCAAAAGAAACTGTCTAGAGAAATGGTAGAAAGAATAAAAACACACATCAACTTAAATATGTCAAAGAGCCATATCGTTTATTGGCTACACTCCCAAAACCATTCTTGTTCTCGATAAACCAATTGTGTCTGGTCTGGACAGGTGTGGCTCCAAAATCTCACAGAGAGTTTACTTCTGTCAGTGGTATTATTAGAAACAGCAAGGGGAGGAAACAATCTCAATCTTAAATCTCAGTGTGCAGAAATCACAGTTCTAGGTAAATATCAGCTTGGATAAGGCATCTCAGTGATTATAATTTTCCTCAACATCCCTAACAAATCCACAGGTAGAAGAATAAAACACCCATGCAGAGATAAGTTCCACTTTAACCTGCAATTCACCCAGAGCTTTAGTTTCAGATTGTAGCAACTCACCTAACTGGACAACATTTGGATCTACCTTAGTCCAGTATAGCAGAGTTCAAGGATGTCATATAAATTTTGATTCAAAACTCTTGAGAAACTCTTTACAGCTGATCTCACCTGCCATATCATGTAAAAACAAAACAAAACAAAACAAAAACAATCCCAAACTAGGATCCTTTGGAACAATGTTAACCTGGGGTGCATCTAAGCTAAATTGAATCCCCAAGTTCGGATTATAACCAACTATGCTTCAGTAATTCACTAGATCTTGGTCAATTACAATAATAAAAGTTGTTGAGGAGGGAGAAAAAAACTTGACAATCATGTTATTGGATAATGCATATATCTGGAAAAGCACAATAGTCATGAAAGTTGTGCTTTATCACAAAAGTGAAGATTTACACTAGAATAAATCCAAATAAGAAATTATTTTTAACCAAAAGATAAATTATAAAGCTATAATTTTGTTCAGTGCAAATGAAATTACTTTGCTACCTTTCACAACTCTGTAATTAGCTTGATAAATATTAAACCCATGAGGAAGAGCTCCACTATACAAGTTTTTTTAAAGAGTGCTTAAAAGCAACCTTAACAAGCTAAGAAAACAAACTAGAGAAGATTCCAAATCTGCGGTACTGGATCTATTCTTATTACCAATGGTGATATAAACACCCTGATGTATGAAATCGTAAATATCCATCAATAAATACTATAGTCTTACTTCCTTTTACTTTAGCAAAATAATATTACTGAATTATGTACCACTGAAACTATATTACAATAAAAATTTCCCCCAAACTGAAGCAAAACTTTACTCTCAAATGGAATATAATTTAAATTACAAGTACCAGAACCAACAAAAGGCAGAAATATTATATAGCAACCTCATAGCCCACCTTTCTTCTTGACTGGCATTCTTGGGTCTTTCCACTGCCACAGGATTCAAGATCTCTTTTCAGGTCTCAGTTTGATCCAGCTGGATTGAGGCCAAGAGCCAGGTAACTGTTGCAAACCACTTCACTGTTCAGTTTTGAAATCCAGGCTGAGTCTTCTATGTCAGATAAAGAAAGTAATGATGTACTTTTTCCACAACTAAACTTTTTACACCGCCCACAGAGTTTACAGAAACGTAATTTTTCAGTTTTTCAAGTTTTTCAATGTTCAGAAAATATTTACACTGTTTTTACAAACTGGGAAAATTATTGTAAACATGAAGAACGTTACTGAAATTCCTCTTCAGGCAGCAACATTTTTGGAAGTTCAATGACTAACTCATTTAAGGCACAAACCAAATTTAGACAGCTGTCTCATTACTTTATACATGGTCAAATTCAAACATGATGAAAAAGATCCTCAAATATGTAGAGAAAAATTTAACCCCACCGCCCAAAAAATACTTTTAAAAACCTCTTTGACTCCAGTCTCTAAAAAGATAGGTGAGTTTGAACAGTTTTCTGTGGCAGAACACACACCGAAAGGCCCCCTTCTATTTACTGATCAGAAGTTCCGGATCTCACCCCCTCAGTAACTCAGAATCCAGCTTGCTGTCACTTTCATTTTTTTCTTCTGTGCTCTCCAAGCCCCCAGGCTTGATCCTTAATGCCCCTCTGATTCTGATCCTCCCATGTATTAACAGAGAGGATTGGAAAAAAAGGAAAGCAATCCCTTGGCATGGAGACATTAAAGTGACAGTGCTACTCAATGGGCACTTGATGCAGGATGAGTTGGCGAAGCAGATTTCTTCACACTGGAGTCATTCACATCATGCCATCTCTTCGCATCCAAGCAGCTCCCTATCCGGCGAGGAAAAACACTGAGACTTCGAGAGAAGCCAAACCTTCCCCCAAAGGTGTTTTCAGAGACGCCGTAGTAGTATTAGATATGTAAGCATAAGCTATGCAAACGGTCCGCGATTTCCTCAAAATGAGAAAGTGCAGCTGCTTGGCTTTCACATCCACATCCTTTTCTCTCAATCTCTCTTCAAACTACCCACCTTCCTTTTGCAGAAAAGACATTTCTCTGCCACCGCTGGCCACCCCTGCCCAAGCCCCGTTCTTTTAGGGAAGAGCACTGAAATGTCCTGCACCCTCCACGCGATGAAGTGTTTCTTCAGCCAGGAGCAACAGCAGCACTAGAAATTATATAACTCTCGAATTTGGCTTCTCTAAGACATGGAGACTGGAGGGTCGGGGGTTGCCGGTCTGGGAGATACTGCTGGGCATTTAACGTGCACAAAACAGCGCCAGGCCTTGCAGTGGCCCCCACCCTGAGACACGACTGACAAGTGGGTCTTCTCGGGGGGTAGTGGGCAAATTTCTCTCCGGTCTCTTTCCAAGCGGGGCTAAAGGATGGAAATTGAGGGGACTACAGACTGGGGAGAGGAGTCAGACGGCCGACAGGGGAGGAGGCTAGTCGGGGCTGCTCTGACGGCGCTGGGCGGCTGGTGGGGGGTTTGGAGGAGGAGGTGCCCGAGAAACAGAGCTTTAACACCACACGGGCCAGGGCAAAGGGGCGAGTTCCCTCAAGGACTGAAAGGGGCAGGCAGCTAGTTCCCAGCTACGAGAGGTGCCCTGAGGAGAGGCAGGAGCGCAGTAACATTCCAACATTTGGGCCGCCCCATCCTCCCTGCAAGACGCGAGGAAATCAGGGAGCTAAACTGACAAATAGCAAGGGAAGGAAATACTCTGCTAGCGATGGGGGCGGACCCACAGGCACCTAGACCTCCTCTAAGCGAATAAGTGGCCGTAATTTCTAGACGCCGCGCCCAATCACAGACAGGATGGAGGGCGCGGCTTTTGACTGAGGGGGGCGGGCCCGGGCTGCAAGCGAGAGGCGTGAGCCGTAAACCCGCACCACTTCCCGCCCACCAGCAAATCACGTGAGCCACCAAAATGGCGGTGCTCGGGTATGAGGCTGGGGCCAAGCTGAGGGATTCAGGTGTGGTGCCGGTGGGAACTGAGGAAGCGCCCAAGGTAGGCGGAAATCCGAAGTGGTATGGGGGGTGATTTCTGCAGCTTCAAAGTGTTGGCAGAGTCTTCCAAGATGATACACTTAAAGGAGATTTGAAAAGTTAAAACAGCTCCCAAGTCCATGCAAGGAGCAGTCGATTAAGTCTCCAGCTGTTGTGGAAAGAGGCGGAGAGAACGTAGATTACCTAAATTCTAGTACTCATTATCTGCGGTTTGTTTTCTCTTGTCTCTAGGCCTTTGCACAGGCTTTTCCTTCAACTTGGAATATTTCCCTGCTTCTATCCGTCCCAACTCCCCTGCCAAATTGTTCTCTTTCGGGTATTGGTTTAAATGTCACTTCCTCCGGGAAGCCTTCCACGCCTCCTCTGGCTAGATTAAGTTTGCCTTTTCTTAGGTTGTTGGGTTTTTCGTTTATGTCACTCTCTCATTCTGTGTTTAAATTGCCAGCTTTTTGGTTCTGAACTCCCACTACATTGTGGATTCCTGAGGATGGGATGACTGTATCTTGATTACTCGGAGGCCTGGCATATACCAGGTGCTCCCTAAATTATGAGAGAATACTGAATAAAATTCTAAAGGTGAAATTTATTATTAGGTGAAAAATTTATTATTAGGTGAAATAATACACATGAAATCACTACAAAACCGTTAAATGATTTGCAAACTATAAGCCACTCTTACTGGTATAAGCGTGGTGACTAGTTGAGTGGCCTTAAGAGGGGAGGGGTGTAATGAAAGCAGTCGATTCTTTGACAGTGCCTTGCAAAGCTTAAGCACTCAATAATATTTCCTGTGTTCTTTTCAGTATTTGCTATCCTGTAATCATAATCCTGGGTGTCTGTTTTCCCTATAGAGTTTAGGGTGTAGACTAGGTAGGAGATTAGTAGAAGATATTGCCTGGAAGTTTATTTTGTTTTTTGGTTTTGGTGGAAGGTGGAGGACTTCAATGAATTGGATGAGAGCAAAACAAAAATTTATCTAAGGTTTATGGTTACTCATGTTATTGATATCTGCCGTCTTAGTACAATAGATGGGTCAGGTATAGAATCTCCCTTAGATGTTACTATCTCTTATACTTTCCATTTGGGTGTCCAGGAGAGGAAAAAGATGTAAGTCTAGTCACTGAAAAATTGTAATTTGTAAAATATTTTACTTTTTTTTCCCCCTGCCCTCTCCAGAAATGTTACAGAAAAAGATTGAGTACAATTCTGCGATGATGCAGAGAAAGAAACTGGTCCATTATTACTCATTGTGTTATGCCATAAGAAGGTTCAAAGGAGCTCATAACTTACGTATGTTGATGCCAGAAGCCATGTATAATAAACTGGCCCTTCTATAGTTAGGATTGGTACATACCGCTCATTCAGCAAATGAGTATTACGGTAATATTCAACATGTGTCCATTGACTACAGCATCAAAAGCACTTGGTGCTATTAAAATGCAGATTCTAGGCCTCATCCTACTCCTGCTGAATCCATATATCTCAGGAGGGAGTTCATGAGACTGCATTTCAAATAAATACCCCATGTGATTCTTGTGCATGCTGAAGGTTGAGAACCACTGATTTATGAAGTATTTTGTGTGTTCATTATGCTTTATCTCCTCTAATCCTCTTGTGTAGGACTCCTTAACTTTGAGATTTAGTATTTCCCTTCAATATAAACATTAAAATTGAGATTAGTGTACATTTGTAAAGAGGCTATTTGGCTAATCTGGAGGAAAAAGAGTAAAAAGCAGTGAATTTAGCGGCAATAGACCTTCCACTTGGCTGCTGTAGTAGGTAAACATTTGCAACTACATGTTTGGATTTAACAAATGTTATTAAGACTTTTCATAGAAACTCTAGAGTCTTGCCCAGAGCAAAACATTCAGAAAGGATCCTGTCTGAGAGTGCAGGGTTTGTTTTCTTGTTGTTGTTGATTTGTTTTGTTTTTTAGTCTCTCTAGTTTCTGTTAAGATGCTACTGGCCAAGTCTTCATGGTCCCTTGACATTGGCAACTGTCTGTTCATCACACTTGGGACACAAGAACCTTCCAACCAAGGAGCCCAGTGCCGTGGGTCTCTGAGGCCCGGCGCGGTGGTTCATGCCTTTAATCCCAGCACTTTGGGAGGCCGAGGCAGGTAGATCACTTGAGGTTAGGAGTTTGAGACCAGCCTGGCTAACATAGTGAAACCCCGTCTCTACTAAAAATACAAAAATTAGCCAGGTGTGGTGGCAGGTGTGGGTCTCTGCTATACCACATAACCATTTCTAGCAAAGGCTCTGCTTCCACCACAGGTGGTAATAGGGAACTGGATATGTAATTTATGTACTTCAAAGTAGTAGCCACAATCTACTGCCTGTTCCCTTCCTGGAGCAGTGTCCTTCTTTCTGATTTTTCTCTCTCACTATTCTCCAAGGCAATCCCTGCTCTCTCCTACCTCTCTAGGAAATGAAACACGATTTCCAAAATGAACTCAGTCTTTCATGAGAAACTGAGGATAGAGATGTCAATAAGCAGCCACTGTTTCCACCTCCCCATCTGAAGAGCTAGGAGGACAACTACAAAGGGCCTGACTGCCTTCTCGGAATGAGGAGAGAGGAAAACAGAAACAGTATGTTATCCCTCTAAACTAAATCTTAAGCAAGCCAACCTTTCAGACCCTCAGTTTCTCATCTGTATAGAGATAATCATTATACTACCAATTTCTCAAGTTAGTGTGTGAATCAGAAAGCCAATGTCTGTGTGTTGTAGGATGTTTAGCAAGAAAATAAAAAATAATAACAAAAAGCCAATGTCTAACAGATAATAAGAGCTCAGTAAATGTTGATTGAATTATTAACAAAGTATGTGAAAGCACACGACACAGTACCTGGCACACTACTAAACTGTAAATGTTTTCAAATCTGAATGTGTAGAATTCTGTAAGGTTTTATGTAATATGAATATCATTAGCTATTATGGCTCTGGAATTTTTTTTTCCAGGATGTCAAGATGACAGCATCTATGCATGGTCAACCCAGTCCTTCTCTAGAAGATGCAAAACTCAGAAGACCAATGATCATAGAAATCATAGAAAAAAATTTTGACTATCTTAGAAAAGAAATGTAAGAGAAATATCCAGGCTGAAAATCATTTTATTTGCAAGTCTTTTGTATTGCCATTGTTTCTGAGATCCTATTCTTTGTTATTCTATTCTTTGAGTTGGTTATGAACATATCTTTAAAAAAAAGAATGAGAGAAACAAGAACAGATGAAAATAGTGGTCTGTTGGAATATTTGGGATTGTGGATAATTTCTTTTGTTTCTTAAAAAGTATCCAAAAGTATTGCTAAAACATTTGTGCAGTAAATATATTTTAATTAAAGAGAAAATCATTGGGGGGGTACTTATATTTAATTGGTGAGTAATTACAATCAGTTAAGGATTGATTATCTCAGCCACAGTACTTAGTACAGCAAAAGGGAATACAGATTTCATGGTATAAATATAGTCTCACATTAACATTGACTTTTTTTTTTTTTTTGAGATAGAGTCTCACTCTGTCACCCAGGCTGGAGTGCAGTGGCACAATCTCAGCTCACTGTAATTTCCATCTCCCAGATTCAAGTGATTCTCCTGCCTCAGCCTCCCAAGTAGCTGAGATTACAGGCGTGTACCACCACACCCAGCTAATTTTTGTATTTTTAGTAGAGATGGTTTCACCATGTTGGCCAGACTGGCCATTTTGACTTTTAAATGAACAGAGTTCAAGAATAAAACCAAAGGACAGTTGATCTTATTTCCTGGATTAGGTATGGGTCTTAATAAGAAAACTAGATCAGATTTTTTTGGATGAAATTTTCTAAATGTTGGACAAATTATTTTAAATGTATCTGGGACTAATGCAGAAATAGAAGGCCTAACCAAATGTAAATAGCTTTTTTTTAGATGAACTTAAGCAAAGTAAATCTTTTAGTTGCAGGAAAGGTATTCTTCGATTTGGGTAACTCATAAAATTTGGCTACATTGGAGCATATTTATATTTATTTGTGACCAAAATTATTTAAAAGAGCTCTATTTTAGAACTACTGTAATATTCTCAGAAAGAGAATCATGTCCTCTCATTAGAATACAAGTTCTATGAGGGGTGGGAAATTTCTTTCCTTTTCTTTTTTTCTTTTGCCTTGTTTACTGCCCTATCTTAAGCACTTAGAAAATACTTTTCACATAGTAAGTGCTCAAGAAGTATTTCATATTGAGTAAATATGCAATAACAACTTTTTAGGAAAGGCTGTATCCATTAAGTTCAATGTTACAGTGAACTGAATTTTTCTTTTTTTCTATTAGGACACCAAATATATATCAAACAACGTCATTTGGAACAACAGCTGGTTTCTCTGGAATATTCTCGAACTTCCTGTTCAGACGCTGCTTCAAGGTTAAACACGATGCTTTGAAAACATATGCATCATTGGCTACACTTCCATTTTTGTCTACTGTAGTTACTTACAAGCTTCTTGTAATTGATCCTTTGTATTCAGGTGAATTTAAATTCACTAATGTATAATGTAGTTTTGTCTAAGTAAAGTTACTGATTAACATATGCTGTTGCTACTGCTAATAATAATTCTTTACATTAATATAGTGCTATACAGTTTACAAAGTTCCTTCATATACCTTGTCGTATTTAATCCCTGCAACAATCCTCCTAATTAGGTAAATCGTATCTTTTTCTTTTTGTAGATAAGCAAGCAACCCAAACTGAGGCATGTTCAAGTACACTAATAAACAACATACTGGGAAAAGAATTGACTGTGGCATATAACACACATCATTTCAGTATCCTACCTCCTGCCACTTAAGTTTTGTGACATTCAGCAAGTAATTTCATCTCTGAGCCTCCCTTGTCTTATCTATGCATTAGGACTAATAGTACTCACCTCACAGGATTGTTGTGAGAATTAAAAGATACTGTAGGTTAAATGACTACCACAATATCTGTCATATTGTGGGCTTTTAATGTTATTTCCTGCCCTTCACCTTACCTTGAGTTTCACAACTAGTAGAGCCTCTATCCATTATTCATTCTTCAGGTCCCTGCTTAAGTATCTTTTCCCCAGGGAGACCTCTGATTCCCTCATGTACATTAGGTGTCTAGATACATTCTCTATATAGTTTATCTTCAAAGTATTGTGTACACTTATAATTATCTATTTAAATATTTATCTCATGTCTTTCATTCCTGTAAATTGGCCAGAACGTCAGAGATCAGGTGTCTTTTATATACCACTGTATTCCTAGCACCTAGCACATTCCTGATACATAGTAGATAATAAAAATGTATTAACCTAGAATCTGTGTCTGGTCTGCTAGTTTAGTATTCTGTCATTATAAAATTGCTTCTGGCTGGGCATGGTGGCTCATGCCTGTAATCCCAACACTTTGGAAGGCCAAGGCGGGCAGATCACTTGAGGTCAGGAATTCGAGACCAGTTTGGCCAACACAGTCTCTACTAAAAATAGAAAACTGGTTGGGTGTGGTGGTGCACGCCTATAATCCCAGCTACTTGGGAGGCTGAGGCATGAGAATTGCTTGAACCCTGGAGGCAGAGGTTGCAGTGAGCCGAGATCGTACTACTGTACTCTAGCCTGCCAACACAGTGAGATTCTGTCTCCAAAAAATAAAATAAAATTGCTTCTACAACAACCACATATGTTAGAGGTAGTTCTCTATGTGATAAAGTACAATAAAAACTTTTTAAAATGTGCTGCATTTAGCCTGTTATATGCCACAGAGTTTGAATTTCTGATATTCTTTCTATGGTTTAGTTGTGGTTGAGGATAGTGCAGATAACTACTCTGAGGTACAACACTGTCTTAATAGCTCTTGAGTCTTAAAGGAAAACCAAATTTACTTTTGTTTTCCAGAAAATATAAGCAAGGAAAACTGTGTTTTCAGAAGTTCACTGATCGGCATAGTTTGTGGTGTTTTCTATCCCAATTCTTTGGCTTTTACTAAAAATGGACGTCTGGCAACCAAGTAAGTTGTTCCTTTTCCTTCTTTTTTACTTTTTTTTTTTTTTTAGGTTAATAAACTCTCTTTATTCTTTAGCTGTCTATGATATTTTTGAATCAAAATGTGGTCGTTTGGTATTTCAGATAGCTAACTTTTAACTTTTTTGCTCTCTACATTATAGACCTAGAAAGGCAGTTATCAGTTTAGGAGAAGTCAACAAACTTCTAATAGCATTCATATCCAGGAGAAGTGATTAACTCTTTTTTCTTTTTAGGTATCATACCGTTCCACTGCCACCAAAAGGAAGGGTTTTACTCCATTGGATGAGGCTTTGTCAAACACCAATGAAATTAATGGTGATTCCTCTAGTCTTTCAGATTATGTTTGGAATATTAAATGGTCTACACCATTATGCAATATTTGAAGGGACACTTGAGAAAACTATACATGAAGAGTAACCAAAAAAAATGAATGGTTGCTAACTTAGCAGAATGAAGGTTTTATAAAGAGGACTCAGGCATTGCTGAAAGAGTTAAAAGTAACTGAACAGATAATTTGTTTCTGTGCCTTTTGCCTGGTATAGCAAATACTCAAAAAATATTCAATAATTCAATCAATAAATATAAGTTTCATCTTACATGTAAGATATAGGTTTTATCTCCTGATGGTGTGTCCATTTTGCCTGGTATGTAACAGATAATAAATATTCAGTATCAATAAATATAATAATAAAAATTTCATCTTTCCTCTTTGTATGTGGAAATGGTTTGGGCTTCAGGGTCTCATCTGTGCAGCTATATATTCATTCATTCATCAAACATTTATTGAGCTATTTCTCAGGCACTGTTAAATATAATAAACATTCTGGCTGGGCATGGTGGCTCTCGCCTGTAATTCCAGCACTTTGGGAGACCAGGGCGGGTGGATCACCTGAGGTCAGGAGTTTGAGACCAGCTGGCCAACATGGCAAAACCTCATCTCTACTAAAAGTACAAAAAAATTAGCTGGGCATGATGGTGTATGCCTGTAATCCCAGTTACTTGGGAGGCCGAGGCAGGAGAATCACTTGAACCCAGGAGGCAGAGGCTGCAATAGGCTGAGATTGCACCACTACACTCCAGCCTGGATGACAGAGCAGAACTCCGTATGAAAAAAAGAAAATGAACATTCCTTACCTAGAAGGAACTCAGTTGAGGAGGATAAGAAGTGTGAACATATACTATGAGAGGATTTGAGAAGTATACACATAATTCTGTAAGGGCACTGAGGGTATGCTTTTTAACTAGGCAGAAGGGGAAGCTGTGGTGGAAAAAAGTATCAATTGAGCCAAATTTTGAAGGAGGAATTGGAAGTTCTTAAGGAAGATATGGGAATAACATAGCCCATTTCTCTACATTGATACTATCTTCTCATTTATAAATTGTCTACACTATATAGTTCAAAGAAATTGTTTTTAACCTTCAGTTCTTGTTTCCAAGAAAGAATATTTATTGAGTGCCTATCTGCCATGCATTGAGATAGGCACCAGGGATACAAAGATTCAGTGCTTGTTGGAAAAGAAGCTTAAAATCTAAAGAGTTTACAGCATGTTTTCTTTAGAGTCTGCTAAGGCATCCCTGAGCTACGCATTTATCTTAGTTCAGAAAATGAACACGGATGAGAAGAATTACAGAATGGAACTGTACATCTCATTCTCCATATCCTAACCATATTCATTTTGAGATTTAAAATGTGGTAATCCTGGAAATATAACAAGGTTGACTTAAGTTCACCTCTCCTACCACCAGAAAGCTAAATAGATTTGTACCTTACTCCATGACTTCAGATTGTCTTTGTAATAAAAAAAAGCTGGCAAGGCAATCAATATTTCCTTTAGCTTAGGAAAGCACTACTTGTCAAAGTGACTATAAGAGGCAGAAAAGAGAAATTAGGGAAACCTTGACCTTCTGGGCCTGAACCCAAAGGTGAAGCCAGGTGAGCCAGTGAAGAAAAGCAATGTGCAGAAGGTGTGAAGTACAGCTTGGAGCTCCATTCAAGGTTCAAATCCTGGCCTCATTACTTACTAACAGGATAATCTTGAATAAGCTACTTCATCTCTCTGCAGTTAAGTCTCCTTATCTATAGAATGAGGAATAAAAACTGTACTCAGTCTCAAAGTATTGTATTAAATGAGTTAATATATGTAAATCAAAACAGTACCCAACTCATAGGAAGTCTATGTATTAGCTGCTATCTTAGTCCACTTGGGCTACTGTAACAAAGTAGCATCGACAGAGTGACTTATAAACAACAGAAATTTATTTCTCATAGTTCTGGAAGCTACAATTTGGTGTCCGATGAGGGCCTGCTTTCTGATTCATAGGTAATGCCTTCTTGTGTCCTCAGATGATGGAAGGGGCAAAAGAGCTCTCTGGAGCCTCTTTTATAAGGGTAATAACCTCATTCATGGGGCTCTGTCCTCATGACCTAATCACTTCCCAAAGGCCTTACCACCTAATACCATCACCTTGGGGTTAGTATTTCAAAATATGAATTCAGGGGCACAAACATTTAGACCATAGCAGCGGCAATTATTGTTGCTATTGCTGCATATCAAGTATTATGGTCCTCTTCCCAGTCTGTAGTTATCAGTCTAGCACTTCTGTAGAGAAGATTAGAAAAGTCCACCAAAGATAATCCACAAGATATCTTTCATTTGAATAAACATGTATTCACTTATTCAGCTAATGTTGATTCAACACTCAATACTACAGGTTGAGCAAGTTATGTAAACTTTCTGTGTTTTAAAACGTATTAATAACTGCTTTATACTGTGGTTATAAAGAGTCAAGTACATAGAACCATACCATACCACACCTGGCATGTAGAAGTTGCTCAATAAATGTGTTTACATTGTCTGTTTTTCCTGATAGGTATACAATAATAACTAAGATATGATCCCTCTTATGAGAACTTACCTTCACTCTTACCTCTTCATTTCCGCCGACTCCCTTCACCATGTGATTTTCCCCGCTTTTGTGTTGTTATTGCATTGCACTGCATTGCTTGGGTTGTATTGTGTACTGATTTTCTCTCTGCTTTTGTACAATTGTTTTATCTCGCATTAACTATTCAGTTTTTGAATTTTCAAGTTTAAACAGTAATCTAATAATAAAGAAATAGTATTTTACACATGTGGTTGAATTTCATAGAATTTGTTCACCCACTTTCCTCAGCTTCATTAAAAAACAAAAAAAGAATCTTCCAAAGATGCATAACCCATACTCCCCTAGCTTCATCATTCTAAAAAACAGGCAAACTAACATTAATAAACATGGATAATTGAATCTTGGTAGCCCTAAACCCCATCAGCTTCACTACAGGAACAAAGAAATCCACTCTGAAGTCTCCCCAAGATTAGACATTGCAGAAGAAAAGATTAGTGAACCCAAAGACGAAGCAAACTACAAAACTACCACAAGAAAGCTTGGGGGAAATTCTTCAGGACACTGGATTTGGCAACTATTTCTTGGATACGACATGAAAAGCACAAGTAGCAAAATCAAAAACAAGCAAATTGGGACTACATCACACTGAAAAACTTGTGTGTGTCAAAATAAAAAACAGCATGGAAAGGAAACCTAAAGAATGGAAGAAAATAATTGCAAGTCGTACATCTGATAAGTGGTTAGTATTCAGAATATACAAGGAACTTCTACAACTCAACAACAAAAACCAAATAACTTGACTTCAAAAATGAGCAAAGGACTTGAATAAACATTTCTCAAAAAAGAGATACACAAATGGCCACTAAGCATATACAAAGACACCAGCATCACTAACCATTAGGGAAATGCAAATCAAAACCATCACCTCACACCCATCAGGATGGCCACTATCCAAAAAACAGAAAATAAGAAGTTAGAAACCTTGTGCACTGTGTTGTGAATGTTGCCATTATGGAAAAGAGTATGGCGGTTCCTCAAAAAATTAAAAGAAAATACCATGCAGTACAGCATTCTCACTTCTGGATATATATCCAATTCGGAACAAGATCTTGAAGAGACCTTTGCACATTCTTCACAATAGCCAACAGGCGGAAGCAACTCAAATGTCCTTCAATAGATTAATAAAGAAAATATGGTATAATACAACAAGATATTATGCAGCATTAAGAAGGAAATCTTTCCACATGCTACAACATAAGTGAAACTTGAGGACATTACACAAGTGAAATAAGCAAAATAAGCAGTCACAAGAGGACAAATACTGTGTAATGCCACTCATACAAGGTATCTAAAGTAGTCAAAGTTATAGAAATACAATACAAAGATGGTTACCAAAGGCTGGGGGAAATGGGAAGGAGGAATTAGTATTTAGTGGGTATAGAGTTTCAGCGTTGCAAGATGAAAAAGTTCTAGAGATCTGTTGCATAACAATGTTAATATATTTAGCGCTACTGAACTGCACAGTTAAAAATGGTTAAGATGGTAAATGTAATGTTATGTGCTTTTACTACAACAACAGAAAAATCCTGCAACCAAATACTGTTTTAGACTTACACAATGTGAAATAATGAATCACCAGAAGGCTTGCATTCTAAGAAATCTTGAAGAAGTATTTCAAATAGAAGGAAAATGATAGCAGATGGAAATCTAGAAAAATGAGGAACACTAGAAATGGCAAATCTGTGGGTAAATATAAATGTCCTTATTTTAAAAACTTGTTTCAAAAACAAATGACTTTATATTATGTGGTTTATAACCAGTAGAAGTAAATGTATGACAATAACTCAAAGACTAGGCGGAAAGATATGAAGGTATAAAATTCTAATACTATACATAAAGTGACATAATATTACTTGAAAGTAGATCATGATAAAGATACTCTTGTGGGGGTTGAATTGGCCCCTTCAAAACATATGTTCAAATCCTAAGCTCTGTACCTGTGAATATGTCCTTACTTGGAAACAGGGTGTTTGCAAATGTAATCAAGTTAAGATGCAGTATACTGGATTAGGATGAACTTTATCCAGTGACTGATGTCTTTATAATACCAGGTAAATTTGAGTACACAAACACAACAGAGAGGGAAAACGTCCACATAAAGCCACAAAGACATAAGGGGGAACACCATGTGAATGTGTCATTGGAATGACACATCTATAAACCAACGGACACCAGGGATTGCAGGCAACTACCAGATGCTAAAAGAGAAGGATCAAACAGATTCTCCTTCCGGGCCTCCAATAGAAACCAACCTTGCCAATACATTAATTACAGACTTACAGCCTCCAGAACAGTGAGAGAATAAATTTGTTGTTTTAAGCCACCCAGTTTGTGATACTTTCTAAAGATAGCCTTAGGAAACTACATGTGTACTATATATGCTAAAGCAATCGTTACAATTTTTTAAAAGAATTACAACTAGTAGGATATGAAAGGAGATGAAATGGAAAAAAAATTCAATTAGTCCAAAAATAGGCAGAAGGAAATGTAGAACAGATAGGACAAAAGAAAACAAATAGAAAGCTGATAGATTTAAACTCTAAAATATAAAAATCATATTAAACATAAATGGTCTAAACACTCCCCTCATGAAAAGTGAGAAATTGCCTAATTTAGATAAAAAGCAAAATCCAGCTATATGGTCTAAAAGAAAACCTGCATGAAATCTAAAGACTCAAATAGGTTAAAAGGATAGGAAAAGCTGTGTTGTGTTAACACTAATCAAAAAAATAGTTATTGGAGTGGCCATAGTGATATCAAACAGGCCAAGCACAGTGGCTCATGCCTGTAATCCCAGCACTTTAGGAAGCCAAGTCTGGAGGACTGCTTGATCCCAGGAGTTCAAAACTAACCTAGGCAACATAGTGATATCCTGTCTCTACAAAAAATAAAAAGTTAGCTGGGCATAGTGTCCTGTAGTCCCAGCTACTCAGGTGCTTAAGGCAGGAGGATCACTTGCCAGATGGTTGGGGCTGCAGTGAGCCATGATTGTGCCATTGTACACCAGCCTGGGTGACAGAGTGAGATCCTGACTCGAAGGAAGGAGGGAAGGGAGCGAGGGAGGGAGGGAGGGGGTGAATTTCAAAGCAAAGAATATTACCAAGAAATAAGGAGGTTATTTCACAATTATACAGGGATCAATTCATCCTAAGTGTTTATTCATACAATAGTGGAGCTTGAAAATAACATGAAGCAAGAGTTAATAGAACTTAAATGAGAAACAGAAAATCCTCATAATGGTTGGAGATTTTAATAACCTTCTCTCAGTATTAATAAAATAAGTTGGTAGAAATTCAGAAAGGATAATGACCATCAGCCAACTTGTGCTAATTGATGTTTTTAGAATTCTTGGCACAACAGCAGAGTATACGTTATTTACAAGCACATGTGGACCACTTACCAAGATGGACCAGAATCTTCTTTATAAATCTCAATAAACTTAAAAGGATTCAAATCATACAAAGTATATTTTCTGGCCAGAATGGAACTGAATTGGAAATCAACAGCAAAATGGTATCTGGAAAATTGGAACTGTTACTAAACTAACACACTTCTAAAAAATCCACAGGCCAATCAGAGAAATGCAAATCCAAACCACAATGAGATACCATCTCACACCAGTTAGAATGGCAATCATTAAAAAGTCAGGAAACAACAGGTGCTGGAGAGGATGTGGAGAAATAGGAACGCTTTTACACTGTTGGTGGGATTGTAAACTAGTTCAACCATTATGGAAAATAGTATGGCAATTCCTCAAGGATCTAGAACTAGAAGTACCATATGACCCAGCCATCCCATTACTGGGTATATACCCAAAGGATTATAAATCATGCTGCTATAAAAATACATGCACACGTATGTTCACTGCGGCACTATTCACAATAGCAAAGACTTGGAATCAACCCAAATGTCCATCAGTGACAGACTGGATTAAGAAAATGTGGCACGTATACACCTTGGAATACTATGCAGCCATAAAAAAAAGATGAGTTTGTGTCCTGTGTAGGGACATGGATACAGCTGGAAACCATCATTCTCAGCAAACTATCGCAAGAACAGAAAACCAAACACTGCATGTTCTCACTCATAGGTGGGAACTGAACAATGAGATCACTTGGACTCGAGAAGGGGACTCACACACCGGGGCCTATTATCGGGAGGGGGAAGAGGGAAGGGATTGCATTGGGAGTTATACCTGATGTAAATGACTGGTTGATGCGTGCTGACGAGTTGACGGGTGCAGCACACCAACATGGCACAAGTATACATATGTAACAAACCTGCACGTTATGCACATGTACCCTAGAACTTAAAGTATTAAAAAAAAAAAAAAATCCACAGGCCAAAGAGGAAAGCAAAGTAAAATTAGAAATTCTTTTGAACTGAATTAAAATAATACAGAACATTTAAAAATCTATGGGATACAGTTAAAGCAGTACTTGGACATTTGTAATGATAAACACATATATTAGAGGGGAAAAAGATCTCAAATCAATTACCCCAGCTATGTTTTTAAGAAATGAGAAAAAGAGGAGCAAGTCAAATCGTAGATAAGAATAAGAAAGAAATAATATAGAACAGAGGGAAAAAAATAGAAAGCAGAAACCAATAGAAAAGAATCAATAAAACCAAAAGGTGGTTATTTGAAATTTTCAAAAATAATAAACAATTAGCCAGATAGATCAGGCATAAAGAAGGGAAGACATAAGTGACCAATATCAAGAGAGATGTTTCACCACAGATTCTACAGATGTTAAAATATAACAAGAAAATATTTTTGAACAATTTCAGCCAATAAACTTGAGAACTTAGGTAAAATGAATAAATGAATATTTGATCTTGTTTTGTGACGATTTGTGAAGTTCACCCAAAAAGAAATAGATAATCAGAGTAGCCATATATCTATCATGAGTACTGAATTTGTAGTTAAATCCTCCCTACAAGGAAAATTCAGATCCAGAAATCTTCAGTGGCAAAGTCTATCAAACATGTAAGGAAGAAATAATAACAATATGATGCAAACTCTCCAAAAAAAAATGAAGAGATGGGAACACTTGCCAACTCATTCAATAAGTCCAGCAATATCCTGATGTCAAAGCCAGATAAAAACATTTTGAGGAAAGAAACTACAGCCTAATACTCCTCATGAACATTGATATAAAAACTTTTGACAACTTTTAGCAACCCAAATACAAAAATATATACACAGAATAGTACCTCGTGGCCAAGTGGGGCTTGCAAAATTGGCTTAACATTTAAAAAATCACTCAATATGTTTTGTTCCACCAAACCCACAGCAGGAGTCACCCCAAAAGTGACAGCACGGGAGTTTCCACAAGGGAGTGTCCTGAGTCATCCTGAGACTAGGCTGGTTGGGATTCAAAGAAAGAAGCCCTAAACACCAGAGTGATCAGTCCAAAGCATTTATTAGGGGAACTTTTATATGAGTGAACTGCAGCAATCCTCACCACAAACAGCAAGAGAAAAGGCTAGAAGTTCACAACAAGGGGATTAGGATATGGAGTTTATATGAGGGCTTAAGGAATTTGGCTCAGGGCCAGTTTATTTTAGTGTTTTGGGCAACAACCTAGATACCTTTATCAGTGCCTGGAAATGTTTTAAGGTCTCAGTTTGGATTCAAGCCTACTGGGAAAAATCTGCAGCTGACCGGGTCACAAAGCAGTCAAGGCACTCTGTGATTTTTGGTCAGGACACAGAAAGATGACTGGGGAACGTGGAGCCTCTACACAACATAATTCACTGTATTAACAGACTAAACAAGGAAAAAAATGATCATCTGAATAGACACAGAAAAAGCATTTGACAAAATCCAACATCTGTTCCTCATAAAAACTCCCAGCATATGAGGAAAAGAAGGGAACTTCCTTAAGATTTTGAAGGGCATTTACAAAAAAAGCTATAATTAACATGATGATGGTGGGAAACTGAATGACTTCCCCCTAAGATCAGGAAAAATGCAAGAATATCTGCTTTATTGCTTCTAGTCAACATTGTATGGGAGAGTCTAGCCAGATTGGAAAAGAAGAAATAAAATTATCTATGTAATTTTTAAAATCCTATTTAATTTAGCAAGGTTGTAGGTTTTAAGATTTAAAAGAAAAAATAAATTGTAACTCTCCAGATAAGCAATTAACAATAAGACCAAGCAATTTGTCCATTTTGTCTAAATTGTTGAACACACTGGGTTAAAGTTGTTCATAATATCCTCTCCTTATCCTGTTAATGTGTGTAGAATCTGTATTAATGTCCCTTCTTTCGGTCCAAAACGATTTAGTTGTTTGGTCTCTTTTTCTTTTGATTAGTCTTATCAGGGCTTATTGATTTTATTATTTTCAAAGAATCATAGTTGGTTTTTTTATCTATTGTTTTTGTCTTTTCTCTTTCATTTATTTCCACTCTTACCTTTATTATTCCTTCCTCTTTGACTTCCTTTTTGCTTATTTTTTAAAAAAAATATTGATTTGGTTGATTTTGCCCTTGATTCTAGGGCATAAGCCTTAGTCGTTGGATGTAGTCATTAATTCTAAGATGTTGCTCAGTGGAATGTCCAAAGTTCTCACCCAGTCTGTATAACTTGGAAATATTTAAATTTCAAATATTTGAATTTAAATACTCAAAAATACACTATCTTCCCAGCATCAGACGACTGCTGAAATTTCACTTCAGCTCTTCCAGTCTTCCAACTGTTGCTGTCCATTGGGTTCTTTGGGTCTTACCACTTGCATGTACTGTTATATTGTCAGCTAAAGCTTTGAGGGGATTTTTTTAGACAGATTTTGGGACTCCCTTTTCAAGGTTCCTGCCCCAATTTTCAGTTGATCTGGCATTTCCAAATTTCAACTTCTGAGTTTTTTAGAATGGGATGAATGCTGCTTTATACTGGCACTCTATTCCCCATGTACTGCACAGAGTAATGCCCTCATGAAAAAACCTGGATAAATGTGGATCTTACCCACTATTTTTCCCTTCTTTCTAGAATTGTATACCCTCCTGTGTTTTCATGCTATTTTGGTTGCTTTCCAGGGTCTTCGAAAAGAATCTCTTCCTTGTCCAGAGTTTATAATTATTTGCAACAGGGTCTGTCCAACATAAGCTACTGTGTCACTTCCAGAAGCTAGAAGTCCCTCTTTTATTTTTTGATTATTATCTTTGAAAAGTATGGAATCTTCCTGGATCAACTATTTTCAGCAGATTCATGCAGCATTTAAGTCAGAGCCATATCCCAGCAATTTTTCTGTGTAACACAGGATTTTAAAGACAGTCTAGGTAAGAGATAATAGGTAGTAGCAATAAAGGTAGTGACAAGTGGTCAAATTCCATTTTCTTTCATTCAGATTATTTTATGTGCCAATATTCTGCTGTTAGAGAGTTCGGACAAGCTATAAGAAACTAAATTATCTTTTCTCTTTCAGCATTTCTCAAATCTTTTAAAATCAAAAGAATTGCATGTATTTTTAGTAATAGAAAAATATGCTTTGACAAATTGTTCTTTATTTCCTATTTCCAAAAAGAGCTTATGGTTGTCTGGTGCAAGTATCATAGACATTGCTGATTTCTGGCTACATTTCTATCCCCTCTCTTCCATGCACAGCCCAAGTTCAGCTAAATTGTCTAACATAAATTTTCATAGACGCTATGTAGAGAATTGCTGAACGGAAGATGAGTGGAATCTGTGAGAACAGAGTCACCTCCACTGCCTAAATAAGAGATGATTTGTGTAAAGAATATCTAGGAAGAAAATCAATCAATGTTCATGAATGATTAGTCTGCAGGGAGTAATGTAGATGAACTTAAGTTTCTGGCTTGTGCAATGAAATGGATGGTATTGTCAAGCCCTGAGACAGGAAACAGTAGATATGAGAGAGGAAAACATATGTGATTTTCAGCTTTGGAGTATGAGATGTCCTTGAGATTTTTATTTGGAGGCACCTATCTAATATCCATCTGCAGTATTGCCTCCATTTTTTTTCTGCACCATATGCCTCTTATCATAGTGTAACTATGAATTTTTTAACTCCCATTTTTAATAACTAACGTTTCCCAGAAAATAAAGCAAACAAAAGGGAGCAAATTCCTAGTCTGGCATTTTAAGTATTCCACACTCTGGCTTTTTTTTTTTTTTTTCTTCTTTAACGTTTCAACCTATTGGCCATTATTCTCTACAAGATGGTGGTTTATAGTGTCCACATAATTAGGAAACAGACAGTTATAGAGAAGGCCTAGTGAAGTTCCATTCAGGCAAAGGTAGTGAGCAGAATATTGTGATTTGTTTACTTAAAACCCTGAGATGAAAAGCAAAGTGAGTAAAAGAAAGACTAGATGGCCAGGCATGCTGGTTCACGCCTGTAATCCCTGCACTTTGGGAGACCGAGGTGGGTGGATCACCTGAGGTCAGGAGTTCGAGACCAGCCTAGCCAACGTGGTGAAACCCTGTCTCTACTAAAAAATCTGCAGGGGCCAGGCATAGTGGCTCACGCCTGTAATCCCAGCACTTTTGGGAGGCCGAGGCGGGTGGATCACGAGGTCAGAAGATCGAGACCATTCTGGCTAACACAGTGAAACCCCATCTCTACTAAAAATACAAAAAAAAGTAGCCAGGTGTGGTGGCGGGTGCTTGTAGTCCCAGCTACTCAGAAGGCTAAGGCAGGAGAATGGCCTGAACCCAGGAGGCGGAGCTTGCAGCGAGCCGAAATCGCACCACTGCACTCCAGCCTGGGTGACAGAATGAGACTCCATCTCAAAAAACAAAACAAAACAAACAAACAAAAAAAGTCAGCTGGGCGTGGTGGCACACGTCTGTAATCCCAGCTATTCTGGAGGCTGAAGCAGGAGAATCGCTTGAACCTGGAAGGCAAAAGTTGCAATGAGCCGAGATCAGGCCATTGCACTCCAGCCTGGCTGACCACAGCGAAACCCTGCCTAAAAAAAAAAACAAACAAACAAATAAAAAGACTAGGAATTTTCCTTCTTGTACACCTTCATCAAAGTAAGTCTTTCTATTTGTGCAAGTTTAGAAACTGCAATTACAGACTTCTTGGCACTATGGAGCCTAATGGTCAAGCAACCCTGCAATGGAGAGACAGTATAAAAATTATCTGGACAATGTAACACTTTATCACTTGTTCAAAAATTTGAGAGGATGAGAATAAGATTTCTGGTATGTGTTATGATAATGCATTTATTGCTACAGTTAGTTATGTATTTTTTGGCACAGTGTTTACCTGCTAATCTTTCAATAGAGTTAAGATAAAATTCAATTGTAGGCATTTTTCCCTTCTATTGGGTTAACGAGTCCAAGCGAACTGAGCAAAGGTTGCAGGGAGCCCCATCATGGCTGAGCAAGACCTGGTGAGGCATCCACTGGCTGCTGGGAGGAGAGCATTAGATGTACCTTCTAAACAGCACTGTCCAATAGATATATAATGCAAGCCACATATATAATTTTAAATTTTCTAATATTTATACTTAAAAAGCAAGAAGAAATAAGATGACTTTCACCCAACACTGTTTCCAAATAAGCAGTATTCTGAAGGACACGAGGAATCCTCAGAAAAATAAGCTCTAGCTCTGAGGTGCTGATTATGGTAGGGCAATCAATACAGATCAAAACATGGCACAGGGAGCTTAACTTCCGAGAGAGAGTAGAAAACCGATAGAGCCAAGAAATATTTCCCCTTTGACTTATTTTTAACCTGAGTAGCTATCCTATGCCAAGAGCTGTGCAGTTTTCATTTACCCCATGCCAACAACATAAGTAGGCTCTACTGACCAGGAAGTTAATATGCCCGAGGTATGTTTTCAATGGAAGAGGCTGAGGGTCACCCAACTTATATCTCGAAATGTCACAACTTGTACAAGCTCTCTCCTGGGAGGCAAGAGTAGGTGAAATGAGCACACTCTATGCCAGGCAAACAAACCTCGACGCTTAGCTGCCCCGCACCTCCTAGGGCCGGAAGCTTCTCGGCCCAAAGCAGCTCCTGGACGCAACGTCCGTCCCGCAGTCCAATCAGCAGCCGCGACCCGGGGCCCGCCCAGGTCGCGTCACGAGTCAGCCAAAGATGGCTGCGCCCAGGCAATTTGAGCAAAGGCCGCAGTGACCCCCGGCGTGGCTGAGGAAGAACTGAGGAGGCACCCGCAGGCTGCTGGGAGGAGAGCATAAGGTACTGGTATTACGGGGGAGGGGGTGAAGTAAATGTCCCGGTGTCAAGAGAAGCAGGGCGCGGCGACACGCTAGCTACCAGCAGCGCTGCGCGTAAATGAGAGCAAGTAGAAGTGTAGTTGGCCCTTTGGTGCTCTCTTCACTTTGCACTCTAGAAGGAAAGACCTTATATTTAAATTAACCCAATAGAAGGGAAAAATGCCTGAGATGAATTTAATCCCAGGTTTATTGTCAATTTACAAGGTGACCACGGCCAAATTTAATTTTCAGAGGCCCCACTTTACCTATCTCTCAGATAGGCCCCACATTGCCTATCTCTCAGAGCTCTCCCAAGAATGACAAGAGATAGGTAACACAAAAATCTTTCGAAATATTTGTAGTTTTTACAGGCGGCGTTGTCTTTGATAGGTATTTGTTATTAATATCGGAGACAAAATGCCCACAGGGGCTGCCCAGTCAGGACTTCTACTGAATTAAGGGTGACTAGAAACACACAGTGTAGAAATGGGTATTTCACAGGACTTGGAACCTCACCGATATGCAGAGAAAAGTAGTGATACCATTGGGCAGAATATGTTGGGGAAATCACTTCTTTTATTTCTGACATATTACACATACATTTCATATATATATGTATATACTGCTCAGTACAATATATACATACTGAATTTGATTATATATATATTCCACCACCCCATACACAAAATCATTCAGAGCTCCTGTACAGTGGGGATTGTGTCTTATCATTATTGTAACCAAGGCCCTCAAAAATTTGACTACCAGAAACCTAGACCTAAATTTCTAAGGCTGCATTGTCCTTACTAGGTTAACTTTAAGTCTAGATATATGGAATGTCAATGTACTCAACATTTCCAAATGACCTCTTATCGATATAAAACAGGTAGCAATAAATAAACGAGCACCTGTAATGTTGTAGGAAATAAATGAGAAAATCTGGTTTCATAAAACCATGTTTTCCTTTGTTTTTATCCCTGAATTTTTTTTTTTTTTTTTTTTTGAGACGGAGTCTCGCCCTCTCACCCAGGCTGGAGCGCAGTGACAAGATCTCGGCTCACTGCAACCTCCACCTCCCAGGTTCAAGAGATTCTCCGGCCTCAGCCTCCCGAATACCTGGGATTACAGGCAGCTGCCACTGGGCCTGGCTAATTTTTGTATTTTTAGAAGAGAGGGAGTTTCACCATGTTGGCCAGGCTGGTCTTGAACTCCTGACCTCAGGTGATCCGTCTGCCTTGGCCTCCCAAAGTGCTGGGATTGCAGGCGTGAGCCACTGTGCCCAGCCTTTGTTTTTCTTAACTGTTACCCTGAAACTTGTTTAATGAGCCAAATCTTTAATTTAAAACTCATCATTCACTATTCCCTTAATTTTGACATTTTCACCCTAACTAGTACAGACATCAACAAACTATTGGCATGTAGGCCATATGCAGCCTATAGCTTTCCTATGTACAGCCACCTAGCTAAGAATGATTTTTATGTTTTTATAGAGTTTTTTAAAAAGCAAATATTCAACAAAAGCTGTATGTTACCTGCAAAGCCTACCATATTTACATCTGGCCCTTTAAAGTTTGCTGAGCCCTGATCTCGGGTATACCTAGAAATGAAATTGCTAGGTATGTGTGTCTTCTACCTGCTAAATCATACCAAATTCTTTCCCAAAGTGACTGTACAGTTTGGGTAAAGCTACCCCACATTCTGTACACAGAATGTAGTTTTAGCTACCCCACGTTCTTGCCAATAATTGGAATTGTCAGATTTTAATTTTAGCTAACCTATGGGTACCTATTGGTATCTCACTGTGGGTTGTTCCCCTGATTATAATGAAGGTGAGCATATTTTCATGTTTATTGGCTGTGAAGTGCCTGTTCAAATATTTTGTCAGTTTTTCCATAGGGCTGCTTACCTTTTTCGTGTTGATACGTAGTTCCATGTATGTTCTGGGTACTAACTACTCTTTTGTCAGTTGTATTGCATTTTCTCCCACACTAGCTTATCTTTATGGTATATACTGATAACCCTAGGTTCTTAACCTCAGTACTGTTAGTTTTATAAGTCTTTTATGTTTGGTGCTATTTGTGAATTGTTTAGGAAATAGTTTCAAGGATTATGAAGATATTCTGTATTTCCTAAAAACTTTATGTGTTGCTTTTCATGTTCTGGTTTTTGTTTCACTTAGATTTTTTTTTATATAACATATATGCAATGTTTTTTTCACATTAGCTCTGCAGTATTATTTTTAGTCTTCAGAAGGTTTTTAAAATTCTTCCTATAAATTCTTGAGAAATGATATCTTCATGTTTTTTAAGGCTCAAAATGGAAAATCATAAATCCAATAATACCAAGGAAAACATAATTTTTGATATATTCAGAAAAATTAACCAGCTTCCAGAGGCAGAAAGGTAAGATCCCTTCTTAATTTAAAAATACCTTTTATCAGGTGGATTTTCACCACTGATTCATTATCTCAAATTTATCTGGTTTGAGTATAAACAACACGGAATGTCAGGAGGAAATTGCCCTTTTCTTGCCTGGATGAGAGCGTTTAACCATTTTGCTCAATATCACGTAGCTAATTGTGGAAGTTGAGGCTGGAACTCATGTCTTTGGACATATCTAACTGTACAATATTTTGAGTTTTTCCATTAGGCTTGGAGATTAGTAAAATGTAAACATTTACAGACCCATTTAAATAACAAAACTTTAAAATAACTTTTAAAATGTCTTTTGTTTCCAGTTCATTCTGTCAGTATGCTTACCAGTCTAAGAGTACCATAGAATACACATAGCAAGATAGAGAATGTCAGAGAAATAGGATCATGGCTAAAGATCTTTAAGATATTATTAGAGGGCCAGGCGTGGTGGCTCATGCCTGTAATCCTAGCACTTTGGAAGGCCAAGGTAGGTGGATCACCTGAAGTCAGGAGTTCAGACTAGCCTGGCCAACATGGTGAAACCCCGTCTCTACTAAAAGTACAAAAATTAGCTGGGCGTGGTGGCGGGCGCCTGTAATCCCAGCTCCTCGGGAGGCTGAGGCAGGAGAATTGCTTGAACCCGGGAGGCGGAGGCGGAGGTCGCAGTGAGCCGAGATCACGCCACTACACTCGTCTGGACGACAAGAGCAAGACTCTGTCTCCAAAAAAAAAAGATATTATTAAAGAGAAAAACCAATATAGGGAACATACTGATCTTTGCCAGGCAGCTACTGTGTACTTCCACAAAATGTCTTACACTTTGTTGACAGTCAAGAAGGTCTCTCTGAATATAAAAGGATGAAAAGCAGCCGCCTGGGAAGGAGAGAGGGACGTGTCTTAAGTAGAGGGAATAGCATATGCCTAGCCACAAGATAGCCAAGGCTTGTGGTACTTGAGTAACCATTGTTACTGAAGTACTAAGGAAGTGGGCATAAGGACCAAGAATAGTTTTGAGCAGGGGAATGATGTTAGCATTTCTAAAGAACATTCCAGCTGCTTTTTGTAAAGCAGATTCGAGGTAGGAAAGAAAGGAAATACAAAGACCAGTAGAAAAACCAGCATGGTAATCCTAGTGAGTGGAGATGGCAGGGGTGGTGACAGTTGGGATGAAAAGAGGATGGATTTAAAATACATTCTGGAAGCATAATCTTGCTATCTTCAGGAATAAAAACTGAACAAATCCCCATCTTGCTGCCACTTATCATCTTAATCAGGGAGAACCTATAAATCAAGCCCAGTAGTGTTCAGAACAAGGATCTCTGAGGGGAAGAAAAAAAAAAAAGGCTAGTAGTAAGAACTTGGTGAGATTTTAAAAGCTCTTTCACCCCCATCCCCACCCTCCAACTCCACTCCCTTCTAGTTGTTTTCCTGAGTAACAAAAACTTTTAAAGCAAAAAAGGAACTATGTCCATGTTTCCAGGCCAGCAAGATAGGGAAAGTGAGAAAGACTGACAAAAGAAGAGTCACACCCGTAATGGTGTGACACCTGCTGGCTCACATCTGTAATCCCAGCACTTTGGGAGGCGGAGGCGGGCTAATCACTTGAGGTCAGGAGAAGACTAGCCCGGCCAACATGGCAAAACCCTGTCTCCACTAAAAATACAAAAATTAGCCAGGTGTGGGGGCGCGTGCCTGTAGTCCTAGCTACTGGAGAAGCTGAGGCACGAGAATAGTTTGAACCTGGGAGGTGGATCATGCCACTGCACTCCAGCCTGGGCGACAGAGCAAGACTGTCTCAAAAATGAGTAGATGGTGGCAACTTTCAAGAAAAGAAAGTAGGCTGTCACTGGGTTCTTTACCAAATTAGAAAGAATATATGGAACTGCAAAGTAAAATTTAGTTTAGAGGCAATAAATGCTTGCAATCATTGCCATCTAAACTGGGCAGATGACAGTGTCCTGTTATCTTCGCCTTGTTCCTATTTTTTCTCTTCATTCCCATTTT
The DNA here is from genome assembly GCF_000951035.1 of Colobus angolensis palliatus. Classification (NCBI taxonomy): domain Eukaryota; kingdom Metazoa; phylum Chordata; class Mammalia; order Primates; family Cercopithecidae; genus Colobus; species Colobus angolensis. The sequence goes on along the minus strand of NW_012114866.1, from coordinate 4,458,243 downwards.
ATCTGCTAAGTTTGAATCTTCATTTCTTCTTGGATTATTAATCAGGTATTTAACAGTTACTTGGCATGTCCTCCAGTGTATGGAGCTTTCTTAATATCAAAAACTTCATTTTCTGATCTACAGAAATACTTTCACGTACATGTTTGTTGTTTGTTAAACTTGGGCTGTTTCATGTCTATTTCTTGTGTTATGTCTTATCAAAGTCATGAGTTTTTAGTTGGTATAGGTACTTTTTTGGAAAACTGGCAAGGGGCTGCTAGGTAACAATTTTGAGCTAATTTTTTTTTTTTTTTTTGAGACGGAATCTCGCTCTGTCACCCAGGCTGGAGTGCAGTGGCCAGATCTCAGCTCACCGCAAGCTCCGCCTCCCGGGTTCACGCCATTCTCCTGCCTCAGCCCTCTAGTAGCTGAGACTACAGGCGCCTGCCACCACACCGGGCTAGTTTTTTGTATATTTTTTAATAGAGATGGGGTTTCACCGTGTTAGCCAGGATGGTCTCGATCTCCTGACCTCGTGATCCGTCTCGGCCTCCCAAAGTGCTGGGATTACAGGCTTGAGCCACCGCGCCTGGCCTGTGCTATTTTTAGTTAAAAATTTTGACTTTAGCTATGGGAAAAATCTGGTTAGGAGAGCAAAGTTTGCTATGCAGATTTCACTTGTACTACTTTTTATTTATTTGTATATGTAACATACTTGTAAACAAATGGGCTTATATATAACATATGTATATATGTATTTTTTATGTATTTTATATATATGTAGGCAAATTATTTACCTGAGCATTGGGATTTAAAATGGGAATAATATACATTTCACGATTGTTATGATGAAATAATATTTTAGAGGAAGTGTTCAAGTTTTTTATTTCCCAAACCCCCACAAAAAAACACAAGTTTTCACATTTACATGGTTTTTGTGGTTGATAGTTTCTCCAGGCTGTCATCACTAATTATTAACTATGTACCTCAAGTTCCTGAACTGCCGCTGTCTTGTACTACCATGAGCATTTTCATAGAATTCTGTTATATCTCAAGTTTACATATCTTTCTTCTGCAGTAATATTTAACTATGTTAACCTTGAAGATAGAAGATAATTTTTTGTGCCTTTAGCACCGAGTCTGCTGCATACAGTGGGGTTCTCAATGATAGGCATCATGACTGCAGTGTCAGATAAGAAAAGTAATACCTTATACAATGTTAGGAAGCTAGAGTTCCTAGAAAAGCTATTTTAGATGAGTGTAAGCCATAGAAGTTAGAGGGGGTACTGTGTGGCTACTATGGCTAGTTAAGAGTAATGAAATTTTAAGATTGACTGTATTGTAGATAGCAATGCAAGCAGTAAAAAAGCTAAGTAGTAGTCTGAAAAGTTTGGAGTCAATATTTTCAATATTCAGCAATCATGTTAGGCATTACTTTTTCCCAAAACTAAAGAATGCATAGGACATAGGTTAAAAGTTCATACATAACCTTGGCTTCAAATCCAGTTCTACCACTACCTCAAAACATCAGTTTATTTCTCATCAATGGGTTATTATAAAGTACCTAGCATAGGGTATTGCTTAAATGTTAGTACTCCCAATCCTGACACTAATGTTTCAGGGAAGAGTGAAAGGAAACACATTAACTCCACATTATTGAACATCATCTGTGTCAGGCTGAATACATCTTTGATTGTCTTCCGGTTGTTTAAAGACTAGTGTAGAAGCCTGACATGTAAATCAGTGATTAAATAAGATAGTACTGTCTTGTAATGTGTTGTGCTAGAGAGGTAAGTATTATGGGAGCTCAGAGGAGAGGCACCCACTGGCTGCTGGGAGAAGAGCAAAAACCTATATATAAAGCAATTTTTAAGATTTTGGTTCTATAAGGGATAGATGTTATATCCAGTTAGTGTATTCCCAAAATCCTATTAAGTTCCGTAACACGTGTCAGAATCGGGAAAGCTCACACACACAATAAAGCCAAAGAAAAAGTTCTTTCTCCTCACCCTTTCAGGAATCTACTTGAAAATGGATCAGTTTATGTTGGATTAAATGCTGCTCTTTGTGGCCTCATAGCAAACAGTCTTTTTCGACGCATCTTGAATGTGACAAAGGCTCGTATATCTGCTGGCTTGCCAATGGCAGGGATACCTTTTCTTACAACAGACTTAACTTACAGATGTTTTGTAAGTTTTCCTTTGAATACAGGTAAATTCTACTTCACTATCACCAAAGAGTTTGCCTTAGTATATGTTATTTGCAGCTTTAGTCCATACTTACTAATATCAGGTAGCTACATGCTGTAATGCAGTGTTTAGATAAGATTAAATCTTGCTAGCCTCTCTGTGGCAAGTAATTCATATTAGCATGGTCTACCAACCAAGATGCACATATACAGCAATTCTAAATACTTTCCTTTTTCTTTGAGATGGAGTTTTGCTGTTGTTGCCCAGGTTGGAGTGCCTTGGTGCAATCTTGGCTCACTGCAACTTCCACCTCCTGGGTTCAAGCGATTCTCCTGCCTCAGCCTCCTGAGTTGCTGTGATTACAGGCGCCCACCACCACGGCCGGCTAATTTTTTGTATTTTTAGTATAGACAGGGTTTCACCATGTTGGCCAGGCTGGTCTCAAACTCCTCACCTCAGGTGATCCACCCGCCTCAGCCTCTCAAAGTGCTGGGATTACAGGCGTGAGCCACTGCACCTGGCAATACTTTCCTTTTTCTAACATATCTTTCTCATTGCTCATTTAGAGTAAGAAATATTTGGAAATCCATATATATATATGGATATATATATGAAAATGATATGGAAATATTATATATATACAAATATGTTGGCTACCTTAGATTTTTTATATTTTATAGAGAAGTTCCTTAAAGGGGGAAAATATTTTAATGAGAATATGACTCTTTATATAGTAAATCTCTTAAAGCACTAAATCTCTTAAAGCACTAAATGCATATACAATGTTTATCAAATACATGGAGAACTGATTTCCTTTTGAAAATTTACCATGTGTGCTGAATGCTTTGAGTATAGTTAATCATAAAAAATCTTTTTTTTTTTTTTTTTTTGAGACGGAGCCTCGCTCTGCGGCCCAGGCTGGAGTGCAGTGGCCAGATCTCAGCTCACTGCAAGCTCCGCCTCCTGGGTTTACGCCATTCTACTGCCTCAGCCTCCGGAGTGGCTGGGACTACAGGCGCCCGCCACCTTGCCCAGCTAGTTTTTTGTATTGTTTTTTTAGTAGAGACGGGGTTTCACCGTGTTAGCCAGGATGGTCTCGATCTCCTGACCTCGTGATCTGCCCACCTCGGCCTCCCAAAGTGCTGGGATTACAGGCTTGAGCCACCGCGACCGGCCAAAATCTTCTGATTAATGATTTCAAATAAAGATATTACCATGGGTGCTAGGGAAGCCAGTCCATCTAAATTTTATTTTCTGTTAAGTTCTGCTCCAAATTTGTTTAAATTGGACAGTATTTTAATTCCCATGACCAGTGGAAACAATTTCTATGATCAAGGGAGATTAGAAATTGTTTGAACTATTTGAATTGAATTGAACAGACTGAACTGCCCATTGAATTGAACAGACTGAGTGAAAATATTAGCCCGGGTCTGTTGATAAAAAACAAGTGCAGAAAGCTAGCAGCAGCCCAAACCATGAGATTATTATATCTACGTTCAGAACAAATTACAGAGTTTTTTTTCCTAAAATAGTTTTATCAATCATTCCTAGCTATTTTAAGTTACTCATAGATGTAATTATACCTTTTATCATGCTTTGTAGAATTACATTTGATATATTGCCTGAAAAATATCTGTGATACAGAAAAGAGGATCTTACATTCTTTAAATTATGTTTGCTTGATTATCATAACCTTCATTTCCAGAACTAATTTATTTCCTAGGTGATTTGGATTGTGAAACCTGTACCGTAACACGGAGTGGACTGATAGGTCTTGTTGTTGGTGGTCTATACCCTGTTTTCTTGGCTATACCTGTAAATGGTAGCCTAGCGGCCAGGTAGGAAATGAAAAACTTTTTATAATATATGATTACCTATAAAACTCACAACTTAAAGCAGCAAATATATTTTGTTTTTAAGTCATTTAGACCAAAGGCAATGTTACCCTCTTGATTAGAAGTTAGCAAGACCTGTTTCTTCTTATAATCAAATTCTACTTATCAAGAATTTCAAACAGTTCTACTTGGTATATAGTTCAGGCTATTAACCTTAATTTGTGTACTGAATACTAAACTAACTACAAAGCTGCAAACAGTATTATGCATGAAACTTCAGTCATATAAACAATTATCTTGGATGAGTTTGAACACTTGCACTAAAGGAAAATTCCATCAGAAAATGTGTAGCTATTATATTAGCCTTCTATTCTAAAATAATTCTGGCTATTCTCTGTTGAACTCTTGGATCAGCAATCTATGCTATAGCCTTGAAGCAAACTGGATAAAGAAATAAAACAGTTTTTAGGATTAACAGACACTGAAGACCTTTACCTTAATCTTTAGTTTCATCTTAAGACTTCTAGGACTAATATATATCATAGATAGGTTTGCTACTTGATCCAACAATCTTTTCTATTGAACTGTCTCAATGTTTTCTTACAGGTATCAATCAGCTCTGTTACCACACAAAGGGAACATCTTAAGTTACTGGATTAGAACTTCTAAGCCTGTCTTTAGAAAGATGTTATTTCCTATTATGCTCCAGACTATGTTTTCAGCATACCTTGGGTCTAAACAATATAAACTACTTATAAAGGCCCTTCAGTTATCTGAACCTGGCCAAGAAATTCACTGATTTTAAACAAATATGTAAACAAAAATAAAATGGTAAAAACAGTTTATGTCTAATGTTATGCATAAACATGGACTTGTAATTTATCACATGAGGTATAATTCTGGGACCTACAACAAAAGGCTGAATCTAAGTAAAAGCTACCCACTTAAACAAGTTTAACTTCACTAGTTTGCCCAGTATTGTCTCTTCTACCTTGCTTGCTCTCCTCTTTTACCTTAGGTATTGAGTTTGGTCTGTAGTACACAAGAGGAAAAAGTTACTATATAGTATTTGTATATACTATATAGTATTTGTACTGAAGACTTCATAATGCCAAATGAGAATAAAAAATGAAAAAATATATATCCATACACTACACCAAATGTTACTTATAATTCACTTTCTCAATTCAAATTATTAATCCATAGATTCTTAGAACTGATTTAACAACCTTCCTTAAATCAGCCATCTTCTTGAGTCATTTAGGCTCAGCTTCAGCTTTTATGATACAGACCTACCTACTTCGAGTCACCTTATTTGGAAAGCTGTATTTTTAGTTTAGGTAGTCTTTCACACTTCCATTTATTGTAGGATATTTAGAATCACAAAATCAACGAATCTCTCTGACCCTCAGTGAAATATCCTAGTTGACTGATTTCCTAAGATCATTTAAATTTTTGATGTGCTTTCTTCTGTTCTCCTAACATTTCTCATCCTAGTTCTCTAAACCATTTTCTTTTGTGACAGCAACTGAATCAGCATTGTCCAACAGAGCGTTCTGTGATGATGGAAATATTTTATATCTGCACTGTCAATATGTTAACCACTAGCCTATGCAGCTGCTGGGCACCTGAAATGTGGCTAGTGCAACTGAGTAACTGAATTTTTAATTTTAATGCATTTAAAATGTTTAGCCATGTGACTAATGGTTACAGTATTGGACAGCTTAGATCTAAACCAACACTTTCTTATGAAGCAAGTCAATCATCACAGAAAAGTACCAAACAAAATTTTAAGTGGCATCCAAGATTATTCATGAATCTCTTAACTGTTACTTCCAAATAGTGACGTATGTGTTAAGTAATCTTATGCTGCTTAAGATTATATATAATAATTTAGAAAAGGCATCTTTGTGAGTGAAACTGGCTTTTAACGTCTGAAGAAAAATATAAGCAGTGCTGCCAAAGATGAAAAGCTTATGTGAAATTAACAAAATACAATCTCAATTTTTCAGAAAGCAAAGATGATTTGTTCTTTCAACAGACACATAAAATGTATTATCTACCAAACTTATATAAAAAATGATCCCAGTTACGAGGCAAAAGAATCTGTATGCACAAGAGACTGAAAGGAAGCATGCCAAAATGTTTACTGTGGATATTCTATGGCTTATAGTTTTAAGGGTGATTTTTTCTTTTCTTCTTGATTCCTTTCAGGATATTCCAAGTTTTCTATAAATAATATGCTTTACTTTTACAACTAGGGAAAGACAGAAAGATATATATAATGTTTAAAGGGCAAAACAATACAGCTGTTTATTTTATAGGCTAAAATATCAAGATGAAAAGCTCTGATCCCAAATCATCCATTTTACCTACATTCTGTCACTTTTACTAAAAGCAGAGTTCTACTCATCACAGTGAAAAAACAATGAATTAAAACTAATTTCTGATGTTAACCCAAGTACACAGTTAGACTCCTTAAGAATACAGAATTGTGTAATCAACTTAGATAATTCAAAGCCCAATGATATAACTAAGTTCTTTGACAATTGAGCACACATTGTTTCCTTACTTATCTTTAAACATTCCTAGTCTAATTACTCCCTAGCATAATACCATGTATAAATGGGGATAAGTTTACAATGGTTTCTGTAACCAAAAAGTATTTCTAATCTGTCCTCTGCCACATATTTTTAAATTGTCTTTTCCATTAGCAGAAATGGGCAACATAAGCAATAAAGCATGTTAAGTCTGTTGCTACAAATTTACTTTGCCAAAATTTTTGTTCAGAGAACAGATATCTGCATTATTTAAGGACATTCAGTCATTTGTAGCTAACACCTGAAGTAAACTACCCTAAGTCAATTTTTAATATTTCAGTCTAGACACAGTAGACAAACTATTTAAATCTTTTATAATTTACTTTGTGTAGTTATTTGGCTTTAAAGAAAAAAAGAGGGCTCACATTCTATTTAAATTAAGACATTAATATATTTTATAAAGCCCAAACCATAGTACACTAAGAGCCAGAGGGGTCTAGGAAATAGATCTCAGTGGGTATACAGCAAAGACAAAATTTGGAGGCAGACGCTAAAGGAAGTTGAGATAAATAAAATTCAAATCAGTATATTAACAGAACTACACAAAGGTTTACAACACAGTAACTACACTTTTCAATTAGTTCATTGTGAAAACTGAGCAAAATATTCAACAATTTTGGGTCAACAAAAAGTATGGATTATTTTAAGACAATAAAGAGTGACTGGTGTTGAGAGTACTGAAGCTACACATAAAGGTACTGAAATTCAAATCTGAAAAATACTGTGCTGGCCAAACATAACACTACAAATTTCTAATGGAAGAATTCTCTTTTTGGTCCCTAGATTAGATGGTAAGTAAATAAAAAAAACAGCTCAGAAAAACAGCAAAAATATTAACATTTACTAGAGTCTGAAAACTTTGTATTGGCTGTGAGTCTGGGGGAAAAAACACTTATAAATGTCATACTACCAATTAAACTTTCAGGAGTCATCAGATTATTTAGCTTTAAAATTTTACTAAATCAGAGAGACCTTAAACTACACATTCAGAATGCTGAACTAGGTAATCACGTATTAAAAAGATAATGACTCATTATCAGTAAATTACCCAGTCTGTTCTATCAAAGTAGTAGTTAAGGTCACCAAATCACATTGGTGCCTTTGGTTCTGGAATTATAACTAGCTGTACTGTGGGAGCATCAGCACTTAAGTTTTACGCCAGTGGGAATACTCTTGGCTGCCTGGCTTCACAGGCACCGAATACACTTAAAATTATAAGAAACTGACTGGATTTAATAAGTTTTGAATAATACAATAACCAACTGTATATTTATTATGAAGTAAGAGCCAATCTCCTACCCAATCCCTCTTCTATCAGCTGCACATCTCCCAAATGAGTAAGATAAAATGACTCAATCTAAACCAGGTGAAGGAATGTATTAACATAATCCAACAAAAATGAAATAAAACAATCCAGAGTTTTGAGTGGTTTTTTCACACTTGTAATCAACTGAAAAAATATTTCAATTAAGTAAAACGATATGCCACAAAAAGCCACTCCCATCATCCAGAATACTAAAGCCCTTATACAACACTAGATAAATTTTTATGTAAAACAGTAGAAACTAGCATACCATTAATTAGAAACCTCAAAATATTCAAAAAACAGTATCAAGTACTCAAAAGAAAGCTCAAGAAGCCAAAACCTCAGAATCCATACATCCTGGTGGTTACCCTAAATTTTTATTAACTACCCACACATTTAATCATAATCAACTTTTTCAGAGATATACAAATCAATGCATCTATTTAAAAAGGACTACTCTTTATCGTTCAGAACTTTACATTAACTTTTATATTCTACTCAGCAGGGTGTCTGTCTGTACTCCAAATTACCTCTCATGTTCCAGGAAATAAATACAAACTCATATGCCTTGTGATCACTGATGGCCTGCTTATGTAATTCTAGTCCACTAAATGTTAATTCCATAGAATATGCTCTTGATTATTTAAAAACTCTAATTAATTTCTTGATGAAATACTGTAATTCTCCAACGGTTACAATTTTGTAAAGATATGCAATAACTGAGTATCACTCCCATGAAAGACAAAAAAAGTGTAATTTTGTTCCAAGATTAACTTAGTCTCATGTATCTCTATTAAGTCTTTCAAGGATTCCAGAGAATCTTTTCATATCTCCATTTCTGGAAAGTGAAATCAGTATAGAAGTAATTTGGGAACTTGAAAATGGCATTTTTTTCAGCAGATGCCAAATTTTTGACCGACATGGCTCTCACAATTACTTTGTTACCATCAGTCCAGTCAGTTAACAGGTTGTAGGAAAAGATTCGTTTTTGCAGACACTGCTAAGCTGTTTAAAGAGAAGAGAGAGAGATTAATTTAGTGATTATAAAATGCACAAATATTTAAAATATTTTGAACACTTTTTGTTGGATTATATCAGGTGTGACTACGTTTTAACGAAAGTGGACTTTTTAAAATAAGTCTGGTCAAGGAAGTGCAGAAGTGCAGTAAGTCAATATGATAGAAATAGTAGGTCAAAATATGATGTGTTAGTTCAATTAATGTATGAACTCCTGCCACCATCGAAGACAAATATTAAAAAGCTACGTCTTTAGTCTAGTTCTGTATTCTACCATAGAGGCACATTTAGAAGAAAAACAAAAGGGTCACCCAAATACTAAATTGTTTTCAACCATTATAGTAAATAGAGCCAAACCTAGAAATTTCAAAAACAATCTATTTTATATGCCAGAAATCTCCTTTATCCATGTGCTAATCATCCAGAACACAATTTTCTAAAAATAGTAAGACAACAGTTTCACATTAATCATAACTTTTTTAATTAACAAGTAGTGAGTCGGACACTTTAAGGTATTGTTTACTACATACTGAAATAAACAGATCTGTTTAAATTCAGAAACCCAAACATTTACAGTAAAATGTGCTTACACATAAATATGACCAAATTTATTTAAAGCCCCTATTAGATAGATCCTAAATACATGCAATTACCATGTAAAAACAAGACCATGAAGTTGATGTAAAAAATGACAAAATCACTAAGTCACCAAAACTAGAAAAAAAAATGAAATGGAAACTGAGAAAAGACAGTTAATAAAACATAAGGAACCTAACAAAGCAGCTTTAAAAATAGGCCATACTAATCTTTCCATTTTCAAAAGTTCTTTATCAAGTAATTCCAGAAACTGCCATTTATAAAATGACATTCTAAAAATCTACACTTGGAATTTCAAAGCATCTCAATTCAGAAAGCTTTGACTGCTGTTTCTCCCCAGCCCACAACTTCAAATAATGCAGGAAAAGTATTGACGTAAGGAAGAAAATATTCCAAGAGAATGCTATAGTTTTTAGAAAAATGAACTTACTGCTTTCCAGAACCTTTTAAGACCCACAGTCAGCATTAACAACAATCATTTTTCCTATTTTCATCCATTATTTTCCAATGTCATGTTAGAGATGAATAAATTCTTTGAGCCCGTAACTAAAAGATCGACAAACCTGGTTTTATTATGACACCATATTTTTGTCATTGGTACTGCACAAAATTATATACAAAGAAATATATACAAAATGTTCAAGTATTAGTTAAATTTCAATTCAAGGCTTCTGTTTCAAAAAAGCTACATTTAACATATTTCATAAAGATAGCACAAATTAGTCATTTCAAATAATCTTTCCAACTACTTTTGGTTTATATATATGTATATATATATAAAAGTCAGTAGGCACTAAAAACCCATGCAGCTGCATTGTGAGGGGCTTGCTCCTGCCCTTAGGTATAAGCAGGTTCATCACTCCAAGTTGTGAGTTTGGCTACTACCCATCATGCTCAAGTGCAGTAGTAGATGATTTTACAAAATATGCTGTGATGCACTGGAAACCAAAGACCAATTCAGGTCTCAAATCGTATTATCTAGCAACAAAACATTTACAGTTGTGCAAGAACAAGGATTCCATTTTCATAACCAAATAACAACAAAATAAAACATTTTATGTGTAAGATAACTTACATCTTTGGACTGCTGGAAAATACTTTTTAATTATGAACATTTTAAAAATAAAAAACAGCAGAAGCCCTGATATTACCTCTTTTTCCTCATTTCTTATACTACCTTTTAAAATAAAGCAGGAAATGTGGCCAGCAGCTGGTCCCGTCTCTTCTGCCCCAACAGCTGTATCCACTTTAGCACAAAGAAAAACAAGGATGCTAAATACGTATATACTTTATCAAGCAGTGATGTTTCACAAAGAATTTCTTAATGCCTCTTACACTGAAGGACACCATAACTCAATTTATACAACTGGTTAATAGAGTCAAGGGAAGAATAAATCCCACCTTTGGGAAAATAGTGCCAATCGTGTTATTTAAGTGGCCAGAACCACTCAATTTAAAAAATTATTCTAAAATAGGACAAATACTTTTGAAATACAGAGAATAAGATTCTTTGTGAAGCCTCACTTTACACGTTTTCATTCACATTTCACAACCTTCAATATCTAATCATACATATATAAATTTAACCTAAAATTTTAGTACAACAAAAATAAAGATGTTCAACAATTTATTCATACTCAGTGATAGGGTAATCACTGCTGGTCCTCAAAGAAATATTAACCATTCTTATTTTCCAATTAACTAAAACACAGGAATCTGATATGCATGTTAATTTCCAACTTCTCTAATGGTGAGATACTAAAATCTGTTACTCCGTATAGACTGTTTCTATATCTCCTACTGAAAACTAAAAGGCATTGATATTTCAGAGATACCTGTCATCTCCAGCAAAATAACTATCACATTTGTGCATGCCCCAAATACTTATTGTCAGCCTCTGAAAAGTTGCCCTAAAATCGGAATTCCAATTTGCACCTTGTACAACTCGGAACTTCCATTCAACTTCACCTGTTTCACTGTCTCCAACCTGTATCTCTATAAGCAGGTTTCAGTGTACAGTTGGAACCGATGTCATCCAAGGCCATGTCCACACTGGGGACAGAAGAGCTAGGTACACGCAAGTCTGAATAAGGGGACACATTAATAGCTATTTCAACCAGAAGAGGCATCTTAAATACATTCTTGACCAGCACAAGTCTGTTTCCAGGGTGGACAGGGCCCAAATTAGATTTCCCTCCCACCTTCCAAAACAGAAAAAAAAAAAAAAATCACACACACACAGACTGAGATGTTGCCCATTAAAGTAGACTAAGCAGCAGAGCATGAGCGTTACGGGAAGAGATGGATCCTTACCAGGATGTGAGGCGGGAACGACTGTTCTGTAACCCCTACAACGGAGCCTGGCAGGAAGGAAATCACCTAAAAAAGAAACTGTCAGAGAGATTTAATAGTCACATGTTATCATTAGGAGTTGGTTACTGTGTCACATTCATGCTTTTAGCTAAACACTTTAAGATTCAATATTACTTTTTTTCTCTCCTCTGAAATGTGTCCGGTGAAGATGTCCCACTAAGGTAAGTTTGACATGGTGTAAGGGAGTTGAAAGGGGTAAACGCGGATAAAGAGCAGATTACTTGACCCTACATTTTAAGAGAAGACGACGCCTTCCGGGCGCACGCCGAGCAGAACTCCACCGACACCTTATCCTTGTCCACATGGAGACAGACTCCTCCCGCCGAGTCGTCCTCTTCCAGCAGGTCCTGCTTCTGCTTTCCCACCGGCAGAGCGTAGTCGTGGTCACCGGCGGGCGAGTCTCTGAAGAGCGAGGTGGTCAGCCGCAGTCCCACGCCGCTCAGCCGGCTCAGCAAGCGAGCCAGTCCAGTCTCGTTGGCTAAGACTGCCCGTAGGTAGCGACTCTCCTCCTGCAGTGCCTGTACGCGTTTGCCCAGCTCCCGATTCTCGGCCCGCAGTTCCTGGTTCTCGGCTGCCAGACCCCGGACTCGACTCTCCAGCCCCATCACGTACTCCTTCTTCTTCAGCCGATTAAGGCGGGCAGCGGCCGCCGCCGCCTTCCGGGGACTCTTTGTCGCCGCCTGGTTGTTGTCGTTACCGCTGCCGCCACCGCCGCCTCCTCCTGGGGACTTTTTCCGCCTCTTTTCGGCGATGCCACTGTCACTGCTGCTACTGCAGCCTCCGATACCGTTTAACAGCCTTTGCAGCAGGTCAGAGAAGCGCTGCATTTCAGCAGCCGCGGCCTCATCGTCATCCTCCCCTCTCCACAGGCCGCCGCTCTCCGAGCCTCCGCCAGACGAGGAGAGAGGCCCCGGCGAGCTAAGCCCGGGGTCCAGGTGCCAGTCCGGTTGCCGGGGGTCCAGGAGATCCGCCAGTTCCAGCCCAGACAGAAAGTCCATATCCTCCGTCTCTTCTCCGGGGAGGCTGGCGATCGCTTCCTCCTCCATCTCCTCGGGCGAGGGCGCGCGCACGGCCACCCCGCCGCGGCTCCCCCTCCCGGCTTCCAACTCCCCTTCGTCGCCGAGCTGCTGCTTGCGGCCGGGAGATCCGGCCGCCGCCGTCTCCTCCTCCCCCGCTGCCGCCCGGGTGAGGTCCGAGGGCAGCGAGCAGGTTGCAGCTGGGGCTGGGCTCTCACTGCGGGTTGGGGAGTTGCTGCCCGAGGCTGCCAGCAGCTTAGTCAGGCTATGCCTCATGAGGGCCGGCGGCGGGCCGCGGTAGGCCCCGGCCGCTAAGAGTGGGCCTCACGGACCCCAAGGATCCCAGGCCCCAGGGCGGGTAGCCCCCGGCACTGGCCGAAACGAAATGCAGGGAAAGGTCCGAGTCGCCTCCCGCCTCACTTGGCTAGTCGACCCCCCGCGCCAGGGCGCGGGGAGGGTCGGGAGAACGAGGCGGTGAGGCCCAGCGATGACTCGACCGCGCCACCCAGACAACGGCCTGGCCGGAAGTCAGTGGTTTTCGCCCCAGCCCCGCCCACCGCGTTTCGCGCGCCACCAGGCCGTAATATCGCGAGGTTTCAGGGTGCTTTGGAGTGGGAATAAGTCCAGCCTTCTAGTGACGTCATAATAACTGCAGCAAAAATAACAACAGACGCTATATTTATCCACCCTAATTCAATAATACCGCCCAATACCCAGTTCAACATATTTTGCCATATTTGCTTTATGTTTACATAAATGCTTGCAAATTTTTTTTGCTGAATCATCCTAAAGTTGCAGATAAGACACCACACCCCTGCGTACTTCAGTGTGCATCTAGTAGGACTTTTTTTCATAATCATAATACTATTACCAAGTCTTCAGAAAATTAACAATAGTTTACTAATGCTATTTAATACCTGGGCCATACTAGATGTCCTCAGTTGGATAATGGATATGCTAATTACCCTAACCTGATCACTACATTCCATATGTATGGAAACATCACTATGTACCCCATGAATATGACAGTTATTATTTGTCAATTTAAAAAAAAAAAAACAAAGCAAAAGGAATGTAGAATACAACGTTCCTTACAAAAATTGTCTTCGGTTGTTCATGCCATTTTTTACAAGTAGGTATTTTCACTTGAGCCAAGATCCATTCAGTACTGACTTACTGCATTTGGGTAACGAACAAAAACTCTGACAAATAGAGCCAGGAAAGGCTATGAAGAGAGGGTACTCACGCTTGTATGCCTGAAAACAAAGACTGCAAAAACCACAACGTTGCACAAAAACCATCACGACCTTATACAAAACCTCTGCAAGGATGTCAGCCCAGAAGCTGCCTGTCCAACCTTGAACTGACGTCACCCTCATTATTGACCTTTGTAGCCAAGATAATTATTTCAAAACAATGTGTAACCATCCTCTTTTTCTTTAAAACCCTTTGTCTTCCTTCATCTTCCTGAATACACACATAGTTTACTATGGCATGCGTTTTCCCATTGAAATGCTCTATTCTCAATGCACATCTTTTATTTTAGAGACCTTTTCTGTTTGTTATTTAGGTTCACATCCCACAAGGGATTTGAGATTTGAAGCAGTTTACAAATACAGATATTTAGGTTTACATCCCACAAGAGATCTGAGATTTGAAGCAGTTTACAAGTACATTAGAATGTAGTAAAACAAAACATTTTGAATTTTTAAAAAGTAAGGCCAAAAAAAAGATGAACTAGGAAGAGAAGGAGTTCTGAAAGGGGAAACGGTTAATGCTGGAATTGGATGGATGAAATATCTTACTCAGTTGTTTGAGTTGGGCTAAAATTGTTTCCTGACAGCCCAAACAAAAAAAGAGAAATGAATTTTCCTTTGTTCATGAGTAAAGTATATATGAATTCTTTAACCACTTTTCTAGCTCTTAAATCTTAAAGAAACTTCTCTATAGGATACTGAATAATGTAGCAGATATCCTCAAGGATAGCTGCTTCTATACAGTATTTCTTAAGAGAGACAGAAAGCAAGTTCCAGGAAAGTTGAATACTGACAAGTCCTAAATATTGAGAAATGTGCTTGGTACACTGCACAGGCTTCAACAAATATTTATTGAGTGAGTGAATAAAGTCTACAGTTTTGACTGAAGGCATAACACTAAAGCTCAACTGAATGAAAACAATTATTTCAAGGTGTGAAAAAAGTATGACCTGTGGTATCTAGAAGAATAAATAAAAGGACTCCTTGTCCTGCTTAACATTCCATTAGGAAAGATTTTGCTAAAGTATAACAGCACACAGTTCAAGGTGATATATGTGTACTCTGGCCTCTCTTGAGTACAGGTGTTTTGTGTGGCTGGTAATTCCATTCAACTGCATTTTCCCCTTAGGCAAAATTCAATATTATTGATTGATTATATTTTTTAAATTACAAAATTTTGTTTTAAATACACATGATTTGGCCAGGTGTGGTGGCTCACGCCTGTAATCCCAGCACTTTGGGAGGCCGAGGCAGGAGGATTGCCTGAGCCCAGGAGTTCGAGACCAGCCTTGGCAACATAGAGAGACACCAACACCCCCCCAGCAACCCCCACCCACCACCTCGCCTGGCTAATTTTTTGTACTTTTAGTAGAGATGGGGTTTCACCATATTGGCAAGGCTGGTCTTGAACTCCTGGCCTCAGGTGATCTGCCCACCTCAGGTGATCCGCCTGCCTCAGCCTCCCAAAGTGCTGGGATTGTGGGCGTGAGCCACCGCAACCTCCCAGATTTGCTTTTCCTTGATTATTGGATGGTTGAATGTTTGTCACATGACCAACTGACTTCTAATGTGAATAGGATTTTCACTTCCCTAAGCCATTTATCTTTGAAGTAGGGGAAAATGTTATTCAGGGAAGATGTCTGTCTTTTTTCTTCTTGATTTATGTGAACTCTTTACATTATAAGGAAAATATCCCTTTGCCTCTTATATTTTCCAACTTTTTTCAAAAATAATTTTACTATTTACTAGGATTGGAGTTGTAAAGTTGTTTCTTAGGCTGTAATTTTTAAATAGTCAATTTATCAAAGACTGGACTCAGCAGCTCACACCTGTAATCCCAGCACTTTGGGAGGCCGAGGCAGGCGGAACACTTAAGGCCAGGAGTTCAAGACCAGCCTGGCCAACATGGTGAAACCTGATCTCTATTAAAAATACAAAAAATTAGAAAAAAATTTAGCCGGGTGTGGTGGCAAATCATGTAATCCCAGCTACTTGGGAGGCTGAGGCCCGAGAATCACTTGAACCTTGGAGGCGGAGGTTGCAGTAAGCCAAGATCGTGCCACTGCACTCCACCCAGCCTGAGCGACAGAGTAAGACTATGTCTTAAAAA
>NW_012114866.1:4407510-4441395 GCF_000951035.1 Colobus angolensis palliatus | reverse complement strand
CTAGTTTTTTGTATTTTTTAGTAGAGACAGGGTTTCACCGTGTTAGCCAGGATGGTCTCGATCTCCTGACCTCATGATCTGCCCACTTCGGCCTCCCAAAGTGCTGGGATTACAGGCTTGAGCCACCGCACCCGGCCTTTTCTTAAATTTTTAACTGACTAGTGCACCAAACTTTCTTGTTTTAATTTTCAGCTTATTTATCAATTTTTAATAATTACATAACCTTATATATAACTATTTTGCTTCCTTCTTTGCAATATTTATTATTATCTTGACTGATAATATAATAGCACTTTCAGATTCATGTCTAATAATAGTGTTTATAGCAAACTTCCCTGTCTTATTCCTGACTTTAACAGGAACGCCTTTACTATCTAGCTATTGACTTGAGATTAGTATTTTTATTAGATTAAGAAACATGCTCCTATTTGTATTTTACATGGAGATTTTAACAACATGAATGGCTATTTTATTAAATGACTTGCAGCATGTGTCAGGATTTAACTATACTCCAAGTCTTTGGGGGGAAGGAGCTATAAAGCCATGTAAAAACTGTGTGAGGTTCACTAGCATAAGATAATTGTGAGAGAAGCCTAAACTTTATAACTCTGTGTATTGGGTTTTGTATATTGGGGAGGCAGTTTGAAAAACATCTGTTCAGCTTCTCATAGCTAAATAAAGGTTTTGCAAAACTTGACCCATCTCACGTACCTACATTATTCTGCATCTGTCTAGAATTGCAAGACCAAAGCAAGAAAATAATTTATTCAGTCATTCTACACACACACACACACACACACACACACACACGGTCTACTTTGAGCTAGATCTTGTTATAAGCATTGTGGGTATAATGATGGGCAAAGTCGATAAAGTTCTCATGGAGCCGACTTTGTAATGAGAGAAGACAGCAAATAAATAGGAAAGTTTTATAAAAATGCTATACAGAGATTTTTTTAAAGGGTCACCCTATTGAAAATAAATCTATAATTATTTTAGATTAGATAGCCAATGGACAATTCTCTGAGGAAATAAAATTTCAGCTGAAACCTCAATAGTGTGTTAAGAAATAAAGACAAAAAGGTTGGAGCAGAGTGGGTAAGAAGAGAAATCATAGGACATCTGTTCGTATACACACTATTTACAACTGAATTAATTAAATGTTTTCTGTTTGTTTGTTTCGAGACAGAGTCTCACTCTGTTGCCCAGGCTAGAGTGCAGTGGCATGATCTCAGCTCACTGCAACCTCTGCCTCCCGGGTTCAAGCGATTCTCCTGCCTCAGCCTTCCAAGTGGCTGGGATTACAGGTGCTTGCCACCATGTCTGGCTAATTTTTGTATTTTTTAGTAGAGACGGGGTTTCACCATGTTGGCCAGGCTGGTCTTGAACTCCTGACCTCATGATCTGCCCATCTCGGCCTCCCAAAGTGCTGGGATTCCAGGTGTGAGCCACCATGCCCGGCCTAATTACATGTTTGTAAATACACAAGCATTTCATTGGAACTTGAAAGAAGAAAAATCCTGAAAGTTTCTAGCAAGCATGTAATACAAAATGAAAATTAATTTAAGACATGTAGGGCCATTGATACTTTGTTTTGCATTCTTTATTTCCTCTTAACATTTTAATCCTCCCACAATAAGATCCCAAAGTTTTTTGTTCGTTTGTTTTTTGAGACAGAGTCTCGCTCTATCACCCAGGCGGGAGTACAGTGGCGTGATCTCTGCTAACTGCAAACTCTGTCTCCTGGGTTCACACCATTCTCCTGCCTCTGCCTACTGAGTGGCTGGGACTACAGGTGCCCGCCACCACACCCAGCTAATTTTTTGTATGTTTAGTAGAGATGGGGTTTCCCCGTGTTAGCCAGGATGGTCTCGATCTCCTGACCTTGTGATCCACCTGCCTCAGCCTCCCAAAGTGCTGGATCACAGGCGTGAGCCACCGCACCAGGTCTCTCAAGTTCTTTAACCATAGATTTTCCAAACATAGGAAAAGAATGTCAACTCGTCCTCTGAGACATGCATACATAAATTTTTCAGCTGGAGCACCAGAATACAATGTAGCATCAATATCTAGATAGATTAGAAGAAAAGGTTGTCAGCTAAGAGTGAAGAGGAGGATAGGAGTTGACATAGATTAGATTGTGTCCCTCAAAAATGACATGTCGAAGTCCTAATCCCTAGTACCTTAGAATATGACCTTATTTGGCAATAGGATTTTTACAGAGATAATAAAGCTAAAATTAGCTTATTAGGGTGGGTTCTAATTCAGCATGATTTTTGCCCTTATAAAAAGAAAACATTTGTACATAGAGACAAACACAAAGGGAAGACAATGGAAAGACACATAGGTAGAGTATAAGCATGTGTATTAATCCATTCTCATACTGCTGCAAAGAACTGCCCAAGACTGAGTAATTTATAAAGAAAAAGAGGTTTAATGGACTCACAGTTCCACATGGCTGGGGAGGCCTCACAATCACGGTGGAAGGCAAAGGAGAAGCAAAGGTATGTGTTACATGGCAGTAGGCAAGAGAGCATATGTAGGGGAACTGCCCTTTACAAAACCATCAGATCTTGTGAGACTTATTCACTACAGTGAGAACAGCATAGAAAAAACCTGCTCCCATGATTCAATTACTTCCCACTGGGTCCCTTCCATGACATGTGGGGATTATGGGAGCTACATTTCAAGATGACATTGGGGTTGAGACTCAGCCAAACAACATAATTCTGCTCCTGGCCCCTCCCAAATCTCATGTCCTCACATTTCAAAACCAATCATGCCATCCCAACAGACCCCCATTCAGCATTAACTCAAAAGTCCACAATCCAAAGTCTCATCGGAGGCAAGGCAAGTCCTTTCTGCCTACAAGCCTGAAAAATCAAAAGCAAGTTAGTTACTTCCTAGATACAATGCAGGTACAGGCATTGGGTAAATACACCCATTCCAAATGACAAAACTTGGCCATAACAAAGGAGCTACAGGCCCCATGCAAGTCCATAATCCAGCAGGACAGTGAAATCTTAAATCTCCATAATGATCTCCTTTGACTCCATGTCTCACACCCAGGTCACACTGATGGAAGGGGTGGGTTACCATGGTCTTGAGCAGCTCCATCCCTGTGGCTTTGCAGGGTCCAGGCACCCACCTGGCAGCTTTCATGCATCGGCACTGACTGCAGCTTTTTCAGTGCACAGCGCAAGCTGTTGATAGAGCTACGATTCTGGGGTCTGGAGGACGGTGGCCTTCTTCTCACAGCTCCACTAGGCAGTGCCCCAGTGTAGACTCTGTGTGGGAACTCTGACCCCACACTTCCCTTCCGCACTGCCCTAGCAGAGGTTCTCCATGGAAGCCCTGCTCCTGCAGCAAACTTACGCCTGGACAGCCAAGTGTTTCCATACATCCTCTAAAATCTAGGTGGAGGTTGCCAAACCTCAATTCTTGACTTCTATGCACCCACAGGCTCAATATCACATGGAAGCCGCCAAGGCTTAGGGCTTGCACCCTCTGAAGCCATAGCCTGAGCCTGTACCTTGGCCTCTTTTAGCCACAGCCGGAGCAGCTGAGATGCAGAGCACCAAGAACCTAGGCTGCACACAGCATGGGGCCCTAGGGCCAGCCTATGAAACCATTTTCTATTCCTAGGCCTCTGGGCCTGTCATGGGAGGGGCTGCTTCAAAGATCTCTAACATGCCCTGGAGACATTCTCTCCATTGTCTTGGTGATTAACATGTTGCTCCTGGTTACTTATGCAAATTTCTGCAGCCAGCTTGAATTTCTCCCAAGAAAATGGGTTTTTTCTTTCCTACTGCATCATCGGGCTGCAAATTTTCCAAACTTTTATGTTCTGCTTCCTCTTGAATTCATTGCTACTTAGAAATTTCTTCTGCCAGATACCCTAAATCATCTCTCTCAAGTTCAAAGTTCCACAAACCTCTAGGGCAGGGGCAAAATGCCACCAGTCTCTTTGCCAAAGCATAAGAAGAGTCACCTTTGCTCCAGTTCCCAACAAATTCATCATCTCCATCTGAGACCACCTCAGTTTGGACTTCTTAGTGTTATCAGATCAGCATTTTGATCAAAGCCATTCAACAAGTCTCTAGGAAGTTTTAAACTTTCCCACATGTTTCTGTCTTCTTCTGAGCCCTCCAAACTATTCCAATCTCTGCCTGTTACCCAGTTGCAAAGTTGCTTCCACATTTTAAAGTATCTTTACAGCAGTGCCCCACTACCCAGGACCAATTTACTGTATTAGTCCATTCTCACACTGCTATAAAGAACTGCCTGAGACTAGGTAATTTATAAAGAAAAAGAGGTTTAATGGACTCACAGCTCCACATGGCTAGGGAGGCCTCACAATCATGTGGGAAGGCCAAGGAGAAGCAAAGGCATATCTTACATAGTGCAAGCAAGAGGGCATATGCAGGGAAACTGCCCTTTATAAAACCATCAGATCTCATGAGACTTATGCACTATCATGAGAACAGCAAGGGAAAACCCTCCCCCATGATTCAATCACCTCCCACCAAGTCCCTTCCACAACATGTGGGGATTATGGAGCTACAATTTAAGATGACACCTGGGTGGAAACACAGCCAAACCATAACCACCATGTGACTGGAATGATGTGTCTACAAGCCAAGGAATGCCAAGAATTGCTAGCAAACATCAAAAACTGGAAGAGGCAAGGAAAAATTCTCCCCCAAAGCCACCGGAGAAATCAAGGCCTTGCCAACACCTTGGTTTTGGACTTCTAGCCCCCAGAACCATGAGACAATAAATTTCTGTTATTTTAAACCACCTGATTTTGGGTACTGCTTTGTCATGGCAGCCATTCATTAAAACTGTTAAAGGAGATGAAGAGAGGCTAACCAAACACGCCGAGAATCTAGCTGAGCCTGTTGTATCATTCAGTGCTCAACTACAGGAAACAGAAACCAACTTATCTACTTTAGGAGGAATGAAATTTAATTCAGAGAATGTAGTGCTTTAAAAGTCATTGGAAAGACTGGAGGGAGGAGTGGGCATTAGACTGGATTATCAAGAATGCCTCTCAGCACGATATTGCCAAATACACCTACTTGGTAGCTACTATCTCTGCCCCAGTTGGAAAAGTGGTAAAATAGACAGCTGGAATGTTGACTTCAAAAAACTCTGCTTTAGCTGTGATTTAGGGATAAGGAAAACTGCTGCTCCCCAAATTCTCAACCCCAACTATTCCTTTCTTTCTTTCTTTCTTCCTTTTTTTTTTTTTTTGAGACGGAGTCTCACTCTGTCACCCAGGCTTGAGTGCAATGGCTTGATCTCGGCTCACTGAAACCTCCACCTCCCGGGTTCAAGCAATTCTGCCTCAGTCTCCTGAGTAGCTGGGATTACAGGTGCCCGCCACCATGCCCAGCTAATTTTTGTATTTTTAATTGAAACGGGGTTTCACCATATTGGTCAGGCTGGTCTTGAACTCCTGACCTCAGGTAATTCACCCGCCTTGGCCTCCCAAAATGTTAGGATTACAGGTGTGAGCCACCATGCCCAGCTCAATCCCAACTATTGACTATCTGTTGCTACCTAACAAGTTACCCAAAACTTAAAAAAGGACAAACATCCAAGAATAAGCACTTGTTTATTACTGTGGTTTAAAACAATAAACATTTATTGTTGCTCACATTTTCTGTTGGTCAGAAATTTTTAAGTGGCTTAGCTAGTTAGTTCTGGCTCTGAAATCCTCATGAGGTTTAGTCAGATTTTGGCTTGGACTGCAGTCCTCTAGAAAGCTTGAATGGTGCTAAAGAATATGCTTCCAAGTGGCTCGTTCATATGGCTAACTCGTTGGTCATGGAGGGAGGTTTCAGTTCCTCCTCTGTGTGGGCCAATCCACAGAGCTGTGTGAGTGTCTACACTTCACGGTGGCTGTCTTCACCTAGAGCAAATGGTCCATGAGACCAGGGAAGAAGCACCAATGTCTTTTATGACCTAGCCTCAGAGATGATATACCATCACTTATGTAAGATTCTTTTGGTCACATGAGTCAGACCTTATTCGTGCTGGGAGAGGATGAGACAAGGACATGAATACTAGGAGACAAGAATCACTAGAAAGCCTGTCTTAAGGGGCTGGCTACCACATCCTATAAAGTTAGTGAATGGACATCGAGATGCTGTTGCAGAAAAACCCGATGTCTCCACAAGAATATACTTGGAAGCTACAGTGGCAAAAGGAGGAAACCAAGGATTCTTGCCTCATTTGCACCTTCCAAATATGGCTGCAGAGGAGTCTGGCAAATATAGTTTGTTTCTGTGTTTCTTTTGTTTCAGCTTTTACATTTCTGCAACACAGAAAAGCACATTGAAAGGGGGATTGGAATAGATGAGTCCAAGTCTATCAGATCCTCCCTAAAGACCACGACTTTATGGTACTCCAGCACCAATATACATTTACTGGATTTTCTATAGCAGAGAACTGAAGCAGTGATAGCAGGGAATGGGTTAGTGTTTTTCTGAGTAGATACAGCAGAATGACAAATGTACAGGCATACCTCGGAGATACTGCAGATTTAATTCCAGACCACCACAATAAAGTGAATATCATAATAAAGTGAGTCGTGTGAATGTTCTGGTATCCTAGTGCATACAAATGTTTACACTATACTGTAGTCTACAGAGTGTGCAACAGCATTATGTCTTTGAAGTGTGCATACCTTAAGTTAAAAATATTTTATTGCTAAAAATGCTAACAATCATCTGAGCCTTCAGTGAGTCATAATCCTTTTGCTGGTGGAGGGTCTTGCCTCAATGTTGATGACTACTGACTCATTAAGGTAGTGGTTGCTGAAGGTTGGGGTAACTGTGGCATTTCTTAAAACATGACAATAAAGTTTGCAGCATCAATTGACACTTCCTTTCATGAAAGATTTCTCTATAGCACGTGATGTTGTTTGATACCATTTTGCCTATGGGAGAACTTCTTTCAAAATTGGAGTCAATTCTCTCCAACCCTGCTGCTGTTTTATCAACTAAGTTTATGTAATATTCTAAATCCTTTGTTGTCATTCAAACAATATTCACAGCATCTTCACCAAGAATAGATTCCATTACAAGAAACCATCCATTTTTCTTGGCTCATCCATAAGAAGAAACTTCTCATCCAGTCAAGTGTTATCATGAGATTGCAGTAATTCAGTCACATCTAGCTCCAACTTTAATCCTAGCTCTCTTCTTACTTCTATCACATCTGCAGTTATTTCCTCCACTAAAGTCTTGAATCCTTTTAAGTCATCCATAAAGGATGGAATCCTCTTCCAAACTTCCAAACAAATGTTCTTAATGGCATCTAGAATGGTGAATCCTTTCCAGAAGGTTTTCAATTTATTTTGCTTAGATTGATGAGAGGAATCACTATGTATGGCAGCTTTGCCTTAATGTATTTCCAAAACAATAAGATTTCAAAGTTGAAGAACTCCTTGATTCATGGCCTGCAGAGTGGATGTTGTCTTAGCAGGCATAAAAACTTAAATCTCCTTGTAAATCTTAATTATAGCTCTTGAGTAACTAACTGCGTTGTCAATGAGCAGTAACATTTGGAAAGGAATCCTTTTTTCTGAGCAGTGGTTCTCAACAGTGGGCTTAAAATATTCAGTAAACCATGCTGTAAATAGATGTGCTCTCATTCAGGCTTTGTCATTCCACTTATAGAGCACAGGCAAAGCAGATTTGGCATAATTCTTGAAGGCCCTAGGATTTTTGGAAGGGTAAATATGAGCACTGGCTTCAACTTAAAGTCACCAGCTGCATTAGCCCATTAGTCCCTAATAAGAGGGTCAGCCTGTCCTTCGAAGCTTTAATGCCAGGCATTGACTTCTCTAACTACTAGAGCCTTGTAGGGCATCTTCTTCCAATAAAAGGCCTTTTTGTCCACAGTGAAAATCTGTTGTTTAGTGTAGCCACTTTCATCAATTATCTCAGCTGGATCTTCTGGAAAACTTGCTGCTTCACCTTGCACTTCTATGTTATAGAGATGGGTTTTTCTCTCTAACTTGGCTGTGGTGTTTCTACTTCTCATTGCTAATTCCAAATCATTTCTTCTCCTCTCTCCTTCAGAATATCCAAACCTCATGAACCAACCTCTTCTAGCTTCTGCTAGCTTCCAGCTTTTCTTCTGCAGCTTCCTCACCTCTTTCAGCCTTCATAGAATTGAAAACAGCTAGGGCCTCGCTCTGGGTTTGGCTTTGGCTTAAAGGAATGTCTTGGCTGGTTTGATCTTCTATCCAGATCACTGAAACTTTCTCCATGTCAGCAATAAGGATGTTTTATTTTCCTATCATTCATGTGTTTACTGAAGTGGCCCTTTTTAATTTCCTTTAAATTTTTTTCCTTCAAAAATGTTTCCTCTGCATTCATGACTTGGCTAACTAGTGCAAAAGGCCAAGCTTTCAGCCTGTCTCTGCTTTCAACACACCTTCCTCACTAAGTTTAATCATTTCTAGCTTTTGGCTTAAAGTGAGAGATGTATAACTCTTTCACTTGAACACTTAGAGGCCATTGTAGAATTATCAATTGGCCTAATTACAATATTGTTGTGTCTCAGGAATAAGGAAACCCAAGGAGAGGGAGAGAGACTGGAGAATGGCCAGTCAGCGGCAGTCAGAACACACACAACATTCATCAATTAAGTTTGCCATCTTATATGGGTACTGTTCACAGCACCCCAAAACAATTACAATAGTAATATCAAAGATCAATGATCACAGATCCCCATGACAGAGACATTAATAATGAAAAAGCCTGAAATAATGTGAGAGTTACAAACCACAGAGACACAAAGTGAACACATGCTGTTGGAAAAATGGTGCTGATAGACGTACTCAACTTATGGTTGCCACAAACCTTCAATTTGTAAAAAATGCCATATATGTGAAGCAGAAGAAAGTGAAATGCAATAAAACAAGGTATGCCAGTAGTACAAACATGAGGGTGCTCATTTTACTATAGTTTGCCTGTTTACCCATGAAGTATAATGTGTAAGGGGTAGTGAGACGGGACATTATGACTGGATGAAAATTGAAGAATCAGGTGATTGACAATGTCTAGGGCACTGCTGGATTGTCTTTACAAGCACTACATACATATTTGCATGAAATGTGCAATTCCCAGTGTGCTAGCTGTATTATATTTCCACTCCTCTAACTCCTTCTCAAGAAAGCATTTCTGAATGCAACTGAACGAGAATTATACTATTGTGGACTAATGTGGAACACATTTTGTTTTATTTTAAAATGATCATCATTTGTAACCAACTGAAATAGTGAGAAATTACTAGTATATGTCCTAACTAATCAAACCTCACAGTTGCTGCCACTCAAGTTGAGAATTGCTATTTCAGTGGGGGAAAGGGAGCAGGCATAGAAGTTTGAGCATGAAAGATTTGGAAGGCTAGGAGCAAAGCTTTTTATATTCTGATATCAAGAACTCCACTTCTCAAGTGGAAGTTGTTTCCTCTCTCACCACAACAGGCACCTCAGAGTTAGAACTTGGCTGTTGTGCTCTTACTTCTCATTGCCAATTCCAAATCATTCCTTCTGCTCTCTCCTTTAGAAACCCCAAAACTTTTAAAATTTAAATTTCTTAAATACTGAAAATTTGTACTCTGACACAAAACTGAATAGTACACAGAATCCTTATAGACTCATCATCCAGATTTAACATTATCAAGATTTTTCCACACTTGCTTTATCTCCTTTTTTATTACTGAAATATTTTAAAGTAAATAAGTCCTAGACATCATGTCGTTTCATCCCTATACATGGCAGTGTACATCCTTAACTATAATGTCATTTTTTTCTTTTCTTTTTTTTTTGGAGACAGGGTGTCACTTTGTCACCTAGGCTGGACTGCAGAGGCTCAAACATGGCTCACTGAAGCCTCGACCACCCTGGGCTCAGGTGGTCCTCCTACCTCAGCCTCCTGAGTAGCTGGGACTATAGTTGCAAGTCACCACACCAGGTTTTTTTTTTTTTTTTTTTTTTTTTTTTTTGTAGAGACGGGATTTCATCATGTTGCCCAGGTTGGTCTCACGCTCCTGGGTTCAAGCAATCCGCTTGCCTCGGCCTCCCAAAGTGCTGGAATTACAGGTGTGAGCCACTGTGTTTGACTGTAAAATCTTTTTTTTTTTTTTTTCTGAGACAGTGTCGCTCTGTTACCAGGCTGGAATGCAGTAACGCAATCTCAGCTCACTGCAACCTCCGCTTCCCAGGTTCAAGCGATTCTCCTGCCTCAGCCTCCCGAGTAGCTGGGATTACAGGTGCCAGCCACCACAACTGGCTAATTTTTTTGTATTTTCAGTAGAGGAGGAGTTTCACCATGTTGGCCAGGCTGGTCTCGAACTCCTGACCTCAGGTGATCCACCCGCCTTGGCCTCTCAAAGTGCTGGGATTACAGGTGTGAGCCACCAGCCTAAGTCATTTTTTTCTATAATCACAATGCCATGATTACAACTAATAAAATTATTATGGATTTCTTGATATCATTTAGTCCACATTCAGTAGTCTCAAAAATGTCTATCTACAGATGACTTAATTTAATCAGGACCCAAACAATTCTACACATCCCAGTTGGTTGTTATGTCTCTTAAATTTCTTTTAATCTAGGACAGCAATCCCCCCACTCCCTTTCCCAAATGCCTTTTGTGTGAAACCAGGTCAATTGTCCTATTGAATGTCTCATATTCTAGATTTGTCTGTTTGCTTTCTTGTGGTGTTATTTTACTTATCCCAATAGCCCACATATTTTCTGTAAATGGGAAGTTAGTTCTTAGGGCTTAATTATCTTAAGATTCAACATTTTTGGCAAGAATACTTCCTAGGAGGTGCTGCTTTGCATACTGCATTACACCAGGAGGCACACAATACTTAGCTGTCCTGTTTTTAGTGATGCTAAGATTGATCAATGTTTTCAAGCGGTGACAGTCTAATTCCCCCACTGCAAAATTCCCCATTAACCTTTCTCCTAATGGTTTCATCTAATGATGATCAGTTCCTAAGTTATTTCAGTCAAGGTTACACAATTATTTTTAAAATGCCTTTTTACTTTTATCTGGTATTATTCTGTGAAAAGCAACTTTCATTACTTAGGAGTCATTTTGTTTTCCTGAAATACAGAGAACAGGCAAAGTAGAATAAATGTTCAATTAATTCTCTTTAATTGTAATTAATCTTTTTGAGGGGTGTATCAAGATATTCAGTGTTTCACTCAATTGTGGTTATATATTTTGGTGCTCAAATCAATCATTTTTGGCCACTGAGAGCCCGTCCAATTTAGCTCTCTTGTCTATTTGACAGAACTCCATTAGTTTCTGATAGTTAATTTGCTTTCTGACACACCTAGATTTTTCAGGTTTATCTTGTACTTTTCCTACACCAGTTCTGAAGTCAGCCTCTCCTCCAGGGAGCCTTTCTTCAATTTAGTGGAAAACAGTTTTGGGAGGCCAGAAACAGGCCCCTAGGGATGCTCATTGCATTGGATTTTTATTGCTTCTAGGCATTTCAGTTGACAGAGCTAGGGAATATGTATTTTTTTTTAACAGAAAAACTGTCAGGGGTTTAGACTGGTATTTTAAATTCAAATTAAACATTAAATAATTTTTTACTTAACTTTTAAAATACCTGCACTTAAGTCTTGAAAATTTTCTCCCTAGCAACAATAACATAATCATTTTTTTGCTTTCGCTTCAATATATATAAAAATGTTCATATAATGCCAATATTACAACTAACAAGCTAATGAATGAAATTTACTAAGATTTCTTTGCAGTTCAATTTGTCCTTGGAATATACTCCATTAAGGATATTCATTGAAAATACTGTTTTCTAAAGCCTTTTGGATAATTCTTTTCTTCGTATGGTTATACCAATTTGAAATTCATGCCATGTCATCCTCATATCTCTTCCTTACTGAAGATTTTAGCTTTCTGGTTACCTCTTCACCCGCTAAGACCTAATTTAAGGTCACCCAGTAACAGTCAGGATTTGAATCTAGGCAGTCTTATGCCAATGCACCCTTTTGCTTACTGCACTAATACTTCAGCTGGTTTCCTGATCATAGATCTGAGTTTCCAAAGGGTTCAGTCAAAGAGTTTGCATGGGAATGGTGGTGGGGGAGGGGAAGGATTGAGTAAGATTATGAAGGCTCAGACTTCTGGAAAGGACTAATGTAAATGTGGATGTGAGCATAATGGGATTAATCTGACCAGAGATCCTCTTGAATCTATTTGGAGCTGCTTATTCTGTAGCCCTGAATGGTACAGCTGTTGGGAAAGGCAGTTTTCTTGATCAGGAACAGGAGGTGCTGTGAAGCTTTCCAAGCTACTGTACTCTCATGTTTTCCTCTTCTCTTGGACAGTTTTTACACATTCTACAGATATCTTAAATCCACCTCCGGGAAAAGCTTCCTCTAATCACTCCTACATTAGGTTGGAGGACCCTGCTATGCACTTCCATGTCCTCCTATTGTTCAGCATTTTTCTCATCCAGAAAGATGCAAAGTGGGTGAAGACAAGGTCTCTATCTTGCTCACATTGTATCCCACCACTTAGCATAGTGTCCTGGCTAATAGACTCTCAATAAATATTTGTTAAATTAATGCAATATATTCAGTGAATGAGTTAGTAATTAGGATCAGAAAGATCAGAAATGAAAGATCAGAATGGCTGATCTACCTCCTCTACCTTTTGTTGGTATGTCAGCATAAAAACAAAAATGAATACCAAAAGCCTAAAAGCTTGAATATATAAGAAAACAGGCTCTCTAAAATCTAAGATTTATACAGACACGTGAAAATCCATGAAAGAAGATAACACATCCAAATCTTTAGGAGAGAAATACTAATCATTGAGAGGCATTCTTTAGGGAAGAAAAAGATATTGTCATTAGGCATATGTTGTTGAACATTTGTGAAAGCAGCTGCTTCCAGCTGAATGTCCTGACCCAGATCTGTCACGCCATATTTGGCTTTATCTAAAATATGCTGTGCCTACTCAGTTCTTGGAGAGGGGAAAATGTGCAGGCTTTTGAATCGCCTAAACAGAAATATAGCTTATTGGGAAGTTAAACAGATATGTGGAAGATCCTTTTATTTTTGTTTTCAATTGAATAGGTAATATATTCACATAGTTCAAAAGTCAAATGATATAAAATGGTATACATTAAGAAGTTTCTTTCCCATTCCTATCCCTGACCACCTCATTCCCTTTATGCTTCCACACCACTAATAACAACTTTTTTTCCAATATTTATTTATGCAGCTGGAAATGTTTGCATGCTAATACCCCTCTTCCCCTCCTTACACAGAATATAGTACTATATGGATATTGCTCTATAGCTTGTTGTGTTTTTTTTCTGCATATATCCTGGAGATAGTTCTATATCAATACATTAACATCTTCCTTTTCCTTTTGTTTTACAGTTGCATTGTGTTCCAAAGTGTGAAGGATCCATAGTTCATATAACCTGTTCCCTATTGATGGTATGTAAGCTATTTCCAATCTTTTGCTGTAACAATGATGTAATGAATAACCTTAAACATGAAAGCAAAGATTATTTTAGACTAGTACAAATAAGAGTGGATTACAGCATTAAGTGGGAACTGTCTGGCAAGTAGCTAAGGTAGGAGTCCCTCTGTGGGACTGGAGATTAAGGGTGTTGTGAGGGCACCGTAGTCAGTTGAATGTGTAATGAATGACCAGACAGATCTGTGCAAGAACAAGTTTTTTTCTTGGATTCATTTTTCCCAAGTGGAATAAACAGGAGGTTTTAGAGAGAACAGCATCAAGTAGCGAGACTCATCTGTAGAGCTCTAGGTGTCCCTAATTTTAATGTTTTTAGTGTTTAGAAAGTAACATCCAATTTACACAATAATTAGAAAAGCTTATTCTCAGCCCTACTTCCCCAAATTCCAATAACTTTTTTAAGAGGCCAAGACTTGTGATTAAGGATTTAAAAAGGCTCCCTGTCTGATAAGGCTCTGGCAGTCTAAACAGATGTAGCACAGAAGGCACTATTGATGGACCATCAAACATCCATCCTCCTTCATTCCTGCTGGCAGAGCCCTGCCTTTGCCAGGTAGTCCTTTCCACTATGTGGCACAGACTGGCCTCATTCCCATCTCAGGGGGGATCCTGATTGGTCTAAATCAATCATGCTGGCAACATGCCCTATGAAGATGCTTGGCTGAGGTATTTGCATATGACCCAATTTTGGCCAATGACACTGGCAGACAAGCTGTCTGGAGGGGGAGGGTAGGCTTTTAGGGGAGCAGTTAAGAGTCACTGTCCTCTTTTCTTTGTGGGCCAAGAGGTGGTATCTCAAGTCTGCCCAGCTCTGTTGGTCTCATCATAGTAGAAAGCAGAATATCCCTGACCTGACTCAGCCACAGCTACCTCATCAACATCTGGGGAAAGGAGGGCTGAATAGAACAGCAGG
Source organism: Colobus angolensis palliatus (assembly GCF_000951035.1). Taxonomy (NCBI): domain Eukaryota; kingdom Metazoa; phylum Chordata; class Mammalia; order Primates; family Cercopithecidae; genus Colobus; species Colobus angolensis. The sequence goes on along the minus strand of NW_012114866.1, from coordinate 4,426,928 downwards.
CACCTGGGCAGGTACTCCTTCAAACAACTTTCTTTAAATAATTGTTTAATATATGGAGTCAGGTTGACAAAGATTTTCTATTAATATTTTGTTTACTAGAAACTAACTTGAATTCATTTTCTCTAACTGAAGCAGAGTTAGTATTCTGAAAATACCAGTCAGTTCACTTTTCCTGTAGCTCTCCTCTTTTCAAGCTCTCTTTCATAATTTTTTGGAACCAGACAAGTTCCTTAGGGCACACTGAAGAGCTCACAGTTTAGGTAACAAAAAGTCACACCTATCAGCTACACGGCCCTACTCATACATTATTTGCTTTTAGGATCTCTGTTCTGATTTCATTTGATAGCTACTGCTTGTAGATGTTGCAGAAAAATTCAGCAGGGATATAGGTCTGCTTAAATTTCAAAGGCAGTAGTTTGGAGGAGGCCGATTTACATTTTGTCACTTTGTTCCAGTGATAAGCATCACTTAATAGAGCAACATACCATAATAGATAAACTGGTTGCTTATCCCCTGATGTGGCTCTGGGTCACAGATTAAATATGAGGACTGACAGAGTGGAAGATAAAGTACCACGGAGCACAGAGGAAGAAAACAATGCCTTTTTAAGGCTCGTAAGAAGGAGTTTGCTCCTTCTGGAGTATGGGTTTTAGAGCCAGAAAACAGGCCCAGCTACTTCCTTGACAGTACCCAGAACAAAAATTAAAATATGGGGCCGCTTGTTAAAAAATTAATAAGAATTTCACGACAGCAACAGTGAGCATTAAACCAGGTGTGGGGGCCTGTGTAGGCGACATACCCAGGGCCTTAGGTTCAAAACTCACTCTTGCCTCTCCAACCCTTCCTGGCTTTGGACAAGTCACCCTGAGTCTCCCTTTTTTCACCTGTAAAATTGTGATAACTGAACCTCCCTTGGAGAGTTGTTATGAGGGCGGAATGAAAAGCACCTGACACATGATAGGTGCACATTCTTCTCGGCCTATGTTGTGGGCTCTTCTGCGGTTGTTCTTCAGAGGCATCTTTGACTTTCTACTCTCATTTCCCACTTTCAAAATTTTTCAAAAGGGTATTAGGGTGAATCTTATTAAATGGCCGGTATCTGACGACTTAGGATCTACAAAACAGCAAATAAGAATCAAACGTATGTGTTCCTTAGCACAGCTTGGAACAACTATGGTCCTCAGACCAGGGCAACTGGGCTCTTTCCCCTGCGCCCGAGTTTTGGGGGACACGCGCCCCTACCCCCTGCCCTACTCCCCCGACGCGATCTTCCAGACGCGCTCTTACCCCACGTAACGTGGAGTCCCTGGAGCCCACTCCCCTTCTAGACCAACTCCAGAACCCGGAATTCCGGGATTCATACCCAAACGGCCCTCAGCCTGCTCCAGAACTGTTCGGCCTCTGACCATGGGACTTCTCCCAGCAGGCTGGGCGCAAAACTTAGGCCCCAAGGATGACCACTAGGCCGCAGTTTGGGGTGGATGAGCCGCGCTAGGACTTGCAGGTTGCGTGAGGTAGGAAGTGCGGTAGAGCGGCGTGAGGGTCGGCACGCATGCGCACCAGGCCCCTCGCAGAGCAGCGCGGATCTGGGTGGGAAAACGCGGGCTGGGTCCGTGGCTTCCGTTTGTACGTTTGCCCCTCCTCTCGTGCCCCTCCCTCTCTCTCATATAACGGGCCAGCCTGGCTTTCAAGGTCCCCTATATTATGGCCCCAACCTACTGTTTACAGTTTTATCTGCACACATGCTTCTCTTCACCTCTTCCCAGCTGCTATGATTCCCCCAAGTATTCTGGGCATTTAAAAATACCTCTATGCTTTCTACACGATGCTGTCTCAACCCCTTCTCCCTTTTCTCCACCTGAGGAAATTAATCATCCCTAGGAGTCCTCCCCACCAACCCAACCCTTACCACCAGGCAGGGCTAGATACTACCTATGTCTTTCCCCTGTGATCACAGTATATGTAATTATTATTATTATTATTGCCCTTAGACTGTATGAGGGCTCTTCCAGGGCAGTAAACATGCTTCTTTATGCTTCTTCTTAGTGCCTACCCCAGCACCTGGCACTCAGTCGCCAAAAATTATCTTTCAATGTGCTGTACTCATCAAAATCCCAGCTCCTCCAGTGACCAACTGGCCTTAAGCAAAATTCCCGAAACCAGTCTCCTCTTCCTTAAAATAGAAATGAGCACACTTTCCTTCTTGAATAGTCCTAAAGATTAAATAAAGTAATTCATCAAAATTGCTTCAGCACAATGATAAATAGTATGGGCTCAATAAAGGATATCTATGATTAACTTGGCTCCTATATTCTGATTCTTGGTAACCTGTAGGAGGAAGTAAATAGTCCTTTGAAGCTGGCAGTGTGATTTCTATTTTGATGAGAAAAGTTTGTATTTAATAGCTTAATCTTAATAGAAGTGTGAAAAAATGGGTGTAAAAAAATACCTGAGGTAAGGTAACACTTGCTTGGAAATAGTTTTATTAAAAAGGCACCAAGTCATATTTTTTAAGTAAATTCGTTATGTAACTTGGTAGCCTTCACCAAAATGGGTGAGAAAAATATTACATTACAATCTATTTTGAGAGGTATTCATAATAATATTTATATGTCAATACCTAATTACAGGAAGATAAGAAAATATACCTTTGAGAACTTTTTAAAGAACTTTTCATGGATATATATATATATATAACTATGCTTTTATAACTATTCTTACAAAATGTAGGTATTACTACAAAAATGCTGCAAGCATACATATACACATTCAGCTTAGATTTTTTTTTAAAAAAGGAAAACCTTAATTACAAAAAAATGCTAATAGAAACAGAAAACAATTTTTGAGTTACTCTATAGATCATGTCTGCTATGGTTTGTTACCCCAAATTGTCTATTAGCATATTTTGCAATATTAAATTAAGCTACTGATATTTGCATTATTGCACATCTAAATTCTCTTTTTGAGAAAACAAAAAAAGGAATATTACCTAAGCTTGCAGAAAAAATAAAAATGGTTTTATATAACTTATTTGAATCATATTGCTAATATAGAATAAAATTGACCCACTTTGTTAAAGAACTTGATCTCAATCATTTTCCAAGCTAGTGCAAAATAAAATAAAGTCAGACAATTTTTTTTTCCGCAAAGTATTCACGCTACTATGCTGATAACTGTTTGCTTACAATCTCAACTATGGGAGACTATAAGCCTAACTATCTACAATGGTAATTGTGCTAATTATTTTTCACAATGGCACATCTCACTGCATTTAGATTGACTTAAATCATAGAAGTTGCCAATTTAAAATCCTAAAATATATGAAGATATCTGAGGTTGAGAATTAATAAGTTATGGGTAGGAGAAGATACTACTAGTAAATTTAAGATTTCTAAGGCACAGAAGGAAATCTGGGAAATCTTGTGTATTCTAGGTGGTAGAAATGAAAATTAATAATGGCTTTACAATAATCACAACAATATCATAGTAAAGTAGCTTTTCTTTGAGTTGCCTTTTGTGCTTAAAAGTATAACAAATGGGATATCATCTTTACTCTTGCCATAATGCTAAGACACAAATATTTGAATTCTGAATTGCAGGCCAGAGGAAGCAGAGACTTGCTTATGGAAAGAGATGGCGGAGTTTGCCATTGAGTTCTCTCTCCTTGCTTAAAAGATCCAGGCTGTGCTTTTTGAAGGCTTCAGACTGCAGCCTGAGTTCATCGTAGGCCTTCTGGATCTCATCTACTTTGCACTGAAGATCCCTGACTCTCAAGTTGCTGTCCACAGCCACTGCCTCTTGCTTAAACCGCTCCAGCGCATGCTTCCTGCCCTCATTTGCTATCTCCAACTTTTCCTCAAGCTGGCGGATCTCTGCCTGTTTGTTCTGAAGCACTTTGCCCCTTTCCATGGACAGCTGCAGCAACTCCTCTTTCTCTCTAGTGACGGTCTGCAGCCTGACCTGCAGCTCCTGGCTTAGGCTGCTGTGTGTCTCCTCTGCCTTAGCCATCTGCTCCACAGCCTGCTGGTGCTGCTGCTTGAGAGTCTGCAGCTGGCTGCGCAGCTGTTCTGTCTCCTTGGTGTGGGTGCAGGCCTGCTGGCTCTGTAGCTCCAGCAGCTCCTTCTCCCGCGCCTGTGCCTGGCAGGCAACCTGAGCACACCTCTCCTTCAGCGTCTCTAGCTCCCCAGTGAGGGTCTCACACCGGACTGTGAGCTGTAATACTTTTGCCTCCTCATCCTTCAGAGCCTGGCTGAAGAGGCTGCTATTCTCCAGCCTCAGTTTCTCATTCTCCTCCCTCAGCTTGATGTTCTCACTCTTGTATTCATCCTTGAAGCGGATCATCAACTCGTGGTTGGCTGCTAGGGTCATAAAGCGTTCCTCTAGCTTCCCAGTGTACTCATCCTGGGCCTTGAGCTTCTCAGCCTCCTGCATCATCTTCTCCTCCAGCTCTGCATTGAGCAGCTCTAGGATCTGGCAGCGCTCCAGGGCCTCATCTGACCTCCGCTTCAGGATGCAGATGAGCTGGGACTGATCTTCAATGCGGGAGCGAAGCATAGCCTTCTCGCTCCTCTCCTCCTCTGACAGTCCCCGGAGGTTTGCCAAGGCTTCCCTCAGATCGTCCAGTTCCTTAAACTCCATCTCCTCTTCCTGGTTTTTCAGTTTTTCATTTTGCTTCTCTAAGCGTTCTTCAGGGGGCGAAGTGTCCATCCTGGGAGCCTGCTCTTTCTGGGGCATAGGTGCTCTCATCCACTAAGGGCTGACTACACAGTCTTCTCCTCTCAGATTTCAAAAGCTGCAGGGTGTTGCTAGGGACTCTTGGCACTCCCCAGCAGTTGGTTTTTCCAGTAAGGAGTCCTGTGATTGGTGGACAGGTCTTCAGAATGTTATGAAGTAACAACAGGGGAATCTGGGGGAGTCCAGAGCCAACCTGGTAGGGTTACTTTTGCCTTTCTAACCAATCACAGCTCTCAGTTGTCAACTGTCTCAGTGTCTGGCCGGTACAGCAGAGAGATGCCAACCCCACTCAATCTCCAGCCGGCATCAGGGAAGGAAGCCTGACTCCACCTAATTTCTGGTAGTAGTGAACAAATGAAGCAGGCAATGATATATTTCTCCTCCTCCCCTCTTCAGTTATGGTGTAAATAAATTACTGTTTGTGGAAAAATGGTTGGCTCCTCAAAAATTTGCAGTCTATGAATACAAAGTAGTAGTGGTATTCTGAGAGCCAGGACCCTAAAAGGCTGCATATCTGCACCCCTGACGTTTGGCACAGCTCCCTTTTGGTATTTAAGTATTAAAATAGCAAACCCCAGTGAAATTTCTTTTGTTGTCCTTAGCATTGTCCCCACCTGGGCATAAATACTCTTTATTAGATATTTAACACCCCCTGTTTTTACCCATTATTAAAGTAAGGTTACAGAAGGAAGTTTAGTGAACCATATAAACATTAAAACAGAAGAAATAAGATCCAAATGAAGTTTGCCATTATATACCAAAGTCAACTCCTGATAGATTAAATGTAAACAGAAACTAGAAGAAAATGAAGGTAAACATCAAATCTCTGGGGCTAGGAAGGATTTTTTTTTTTTTTAATGTTAAACATTATGTAAGATCAGAAAGGGAAAGCTTACTCAAAAAGTTATGTATGATTTTTAAAATTATGTGACTTCTGAGGTCTCTCCAGCCCTTTCTTCTACTGGATTTTCCTGACATTTTACTCCTCAGACAAGCCCAACTACTGAAGCCAAACCCAAATCCGCTAACCAGCTCTCCGGCCCTATCTTTTGGTGTTCCTCTGCTTGGAATGCCTTTCCTACTTTGTCCCTTGTCACTCTAGTAAAGCTTTTTATTCTTAGTTAAGAATCATCTCTGAAGTCTTTTCCTGGCCCCGACATGTCCAATTGGCCACTCACGTCTTTTAGTGCATCCACTATAGCCTATTTGTACTTATGGTGGAGGATGTGAAAATTTTATTGCAGTCACTGTTTATCTGCCAGCTTCCCTCTGTTAGACTGTAAGATCCTTAATGGCAGGGACTGTGTCTATTTCATCCTTGATGATTAGACTAGTGCCTGGCACATGGGGGAGATTCAGATAAATGTGTATTAAGTGGAAGGTAAAAATCAAATTGAGAAAAATATCCATAATATGACAGACACTACATCACTACATTTTTTTTTTTTTTTTTTGAGATGGAGTCTCCCTCCATCGCCCAGTCTGGAGTGCAGTGGTGCGATCTCGATTCACTGCAACCTCCACCTCCTGGGCTCAAACAATTCTCCTGCCTCAGTCTCCCAAGTAGCTGGGATTACAGGTACATACCACCACACCCAGCTAATTTTTGTATTTTTAGTAGAGGTGGGGTTTCACCATGTTGGTCAGGCTGGTCTTGAACTCCTGACCTCAAATGATCCACCTGCCTCAGCCTCCCAATGTGCTGAGATTACAGGCATGAGCCACCACACCCAGCCCAGACATTACATTTTTTAAATAAAGATTTTATGCATATTAACAAAACATTAACATCTAAAAAGAAAAATAAACAATTCAATTCACAAAAATGGCCAAGAATTGAACCTCTACAGTGATCCAATAAATACAAGTTAAAATTAGACATAATTTCATGTATCAAATTAGTCAAAAACCTTTCTCTTAAGACTAGCCAAGACTGGAAAGGCGTATTGAAATAGGCACTCTCTTAAACTGTTGGTGAAAGTCAGTTGACAGTAGGTATTGAGAAAGTAAGATATTTTTATGGCTTTTGAACTAGTAATTCTTCTGGGGAGACCTTTGCTTAGGAAATAATCTGAAATAAAACATTTTGCTCAAAAGTTTTCATTGTAGTGTGGTTTGTAACAACTAAAAGTTGGAAACCCAAGTGTTCAAAAAAAGAGGAATGGTTACAAAAATTATGATATATTCATACAACAAATACTGTGCAGCCACTAAACATTATTACATTTATAGGTAATTTTTAATCGCACGGAAAAGTCTTATGTTAGAAATATAACTGAAAAAGCAAAATACAAAACTTAAAATTCAGATGATTTCAATCCTGTGAAAATTAAGGGTAGGGAAAAGAGTTGACTATTCCTGTAGTCACAGTTTCTGGTGGTCAGACTTACTATCTCCCAAGTCATTATGATAAGGGAAAACCCTGGGTGTCAATATAGATATGGGATGAATTTTTAAATGCTTCAGATTTCACTGGGAGCAAAACAAATCTGAAAGAAGAGTTTCAGGATTTTCCCTCACTGTCAAAGATCAATAGGTCTCATATTTCAAATCCTGAATTTCTTATCTATGGAAACCAAGACTGAGGACTGGGGAAATTTCCTAAGCTGAAATTTTAACAACTACATAAACAATAGGATATTGAAGTTTTGTGAAGTGAGTTCCAAAGACTTTAAAAATGTGAATTAAACTTATTTGTAATTTTTCCACATTTCTCTTCTGTCCTTTTCCTTAAATTTCAAGCTTCATATGCTTAAATGGAGCTCATCTAGTCATTTTCAAGGCAAATGACTAGAGAGTTAGGATGGTCCTCTTAAATAAAAGGGTCTTACAAACACTGAAAATTTTATTTGTTGATTATATGGTTGTCTGATATCGTAAAGTGAATTCACAAAATATATTTCCAAAGGGGAGGAAAAGAGTTCAGAAAAATACTCAAAAAATATACATACCCTTTTTTTTTTTTTTTTTTAATACCAGTCAGGGTCTCACTGTGTTGCCCAAGCTGGAGTGCAGTAGTGTGATCATAGCTCACTGCAGTCTTGAATTCCCGGGCTCAAGCAATCTTCCTGCCTCAGCCTCCCAAGCAGCTAGGACTACAGGTGTGTACCACCATGTCCAGCTAAATTTTCAACATTTAAAAAAGCTTGTATTTCTTTTTTGCAAATATATTTTAATACCCGTTTCTATTAAATTTGTATTTACATTATTTTAAATAACATACATCTATAGATTATTTATCAAGGCCAAGAATCTGATAAGATCCTAATCAATATTCATTCATTTATTCAATAAACATTTGCAAGGTTGTTTACAATGCTAGGTGCTAAAAATATATTAATAAAATAGATACGGTCACTATCCTCAAATAACTTAGTTTAGTAATCACTTTGGTTCCTCTCTGTCGTGGTTGTCTTCTTTGCTCAATCTTTTTTTCTAGCTATACTCCTAAAAGTATCCTGTATATTCCCTTCCCAGAGATCCAAGGTGACCAGTGCTCTCCCTAGTGGTGACCAATGAGTCCTCTCCACTTATCTTCACGTCTTTCCATGCCTCCCTCCCTTTTAAAACTACCATTTACAGAGCTCTTCTAGGTAGTGGGCATTTATTTGTACATCTTTCACTTAATTCTAATGATATTCTTGAAGGGTAGGCATTATTATCCACATTTTATAGATTACAGGTAACAAAGAAACCAAGGTTCAGAGAGGTTAAGCAAATTATCTCATGTCACCCAGAAAATAAGTGATACAGCCAGAATTCAAGTCTAGATCTTTTTGATACCAAAGCCCATGATCTTAGATCACACTTCATTTGTCCATTTGATCATTCATTCATCTCACATAGACTGAGAAACTATTATATCTAAGATTGAAGTCCCAACTCTCAGGATGATTACAGTTTAGTGACAGAGACAGATAAACAGATAACAACAATTCAGTGTGACCACTGCTAAAGTAATCATGGATAAATTAGACATCACTCTTTTCAAAAATACAGTGGTAAACACTGGATATTACTGAAGGCACAAAGAAGGGATACAAAACCAGTCTTGGATGGAAGGGGCATATTAGTCAAGATTGTTTTAATAGAAACCCAATTCAATTTAGCTAAGCAAGTGGAAATATATTGGCTCACAGAAAGTGCACTGAAGGAGCTCAGAGAGTCAAAGCAGGAGTGGCAGAAACTAGGTAGGACCCCAAGAACCAAAACTGCAGATGCAAAGCCACCAGAACTCTTTATTTCTCCATCTATTTCTCATCTCTATTGTAGACAGGGTGGATGTGTGATTTTCTCCAGTCACAGTTTGCACCAAGGACAGGGTAGTTCCACTGAATTTATGTGGGGATGGGATCTGTAACAGTGGAAAGAAAAGAAAGCAAAAATTTTGAGGCTAGTGGCAAGAGAGTGGTTGACTGGATAGAGGAGTGACAGTGGGAGGTGACTGATAGGGGTTTGAGGGATGGAGTCCACAATGACTTTTAAAAATAATGTTACAGAATAATGAACTGAAAGCTGAGAGCACAGAAGATTTTGGTCAGAGTGGGATGTTTACATTTAATGCTTCAATGGTAGAACTTCCCAGTTACAAGGAAGTTCATGGATTTGTGTGGCTGAAAAGGAATAGAGGTTGAGGACATTCAAATTGAGGAGGTGAAGGAACTAAGAAGCCAGGGTGTCTGATGAACATTCATATGCTGTAGAGTCAGGTGCCAGGGTCATCAATGAATGAGTTGAAAAGGATGGTAGAGGACAAGAATGAGTGGAAGGGATAATCATAACAGCAAACATTTATAGAATGCTATCTGTCAAAAGTGAGCACTATATTGATTCATTTATTTTCACCTATAGAGTAGGCACAATGTCCCCCCTTTCTTTTTTTTTCTTTATTTTTTTTTTTTTTACAGATGAGACACAAAGAAGTTAGATAACCTGTCCTAGGTCACACAGCTACTAAGTGGTTTAACTGAGATTCAAATCCAAGCTGCCTGTTTCTGGAGGTCACTTAACCATTACACTGTACTCCCTTCCTGATAACGCTGTACTCCTTTCTAAGGCTGTACAACACACAGCCTTAGAAACATTTGCAGGAAGAGAGAGGAGCAATGATCTGAAATCTGATCCCACATCCTGATTGAGGTACTGGGTGTGAGAGAGTGAGTCTTCTTTTTGTAAGGTTGAAGGAGAACCAGTTCTTTTAGAAAAAGCCAGCCAAAGAAATAGAGGGAATAGTCTGTGATTGAATCAAGTATGTGGGGACATGTTTTTTATAAAACAAACTAGTGAATAAGCCTGGGAGAGTGAAGATGAGAGTAGATGAGAGAGCAATCCCAAAGCAGAATGGGAATGAAAGTACAGTGGAAGGAGATATTTGGGGCTTTTTACTCCTATAGTGAGTATGGATGCCAGGGATCTGAAAAGATGTCTAAGCAAGTTCCCTGGAAAATACAGCCGAGGGGAAGGGTGGTAGGCATCTCTGAAAGAAGCTAGCCTAGGTTAACAGTAACCATGCTTTGGGTGGACTGCCAGATCATGTGAGAAGTCCATGGAGTTCCCAGGATCCTCACCACCTACTTAGAAGCTACAGCAGTCATGGTAAGTGGAGGAACTTAGGCCTCTCTGAAAAGAGTCAGCAGTGACCCTTAGAAATTTTACTTCATTTTAAAAATAATGGTATTTTGAAATATTTTCACTTGAGGTAGAAACAAATTGCATGTATGCCTAGCTCTTGATTTCGCCAGTGTCTATATAACATCCCATTCTTCTAATAACGAACCATTTTCCTTTGGCCACATGGTGGGCACATTACCCAGGCTAGGTGAATCATATTATACCATCCACAGTGAATGGTCCAATAGGTGGGCATATGACACAGACCTGGCCAGTTTCCACCATAGGTCTCTCAAGCTGAATCTAGGAAAAAGAAGTGCTTTAGCTGAGAGGCTGTGATGCTGAACCTCGCTGAGGTGCTATTTCTCACTCCCTGAAGGACAGAGATCCCATCTGAGTTTCTGGTTCCAGCCTGCAGGTCCCCAAAATAACCTAGGTTCCTGCAGTACTTCTTTATTCCGTGACCTAACCTAGTATATTTCCAATAAATCTTCCTTTCTGGCTTATTTGCAGTTGGGCTTCTGAAAACAAAACAAAACAAAACAAAACAAAAAGCCCTAAAATATGCAGTTCAAGAAAATGCCTCCAGCTTAAAAAAATGTACTTTGAAGTTTTAGCAGGGTCTTTGCCTAAAAGTTACACTGGCACAAAAGCATGTCAACCCGAGTTCACTAAAGAATTCAAGTTGCCTACATTTTTTTAAAAGAGACAGGATATCTCTGTGTCTCCCAGGCTGGAGTGCAGTGGCACAATCAAAGCTCACTGCAGCCTCAAACTCCTAGGCTCAAGCGATTCTCCCACCTCAGCCTCCCAAGTAGCCAGGACTACAGGCACACACCACCAAGCCCGGCTAACTTTTTTAGTTTTTCTAGAGATGGCATCTTGCTATGCTGCCCAGGTTGGTCTTGAACTCCTCAATCAATGCTCTTGCCTCAGCCTCCCAAAATGTTGGATTTACAAGCATGAGCCACCACACCCAGCCATGCTTACATTTCATAGAGCATGAAGCTCACACTTGGCCTTCCTTTTGAACCAGGAGAGATTCACTTTATGATTTACACTTTCTTTTTCATGTGAAACATCTCCTTGGACTTCTTGAGTCAGTCAGAAGTGCTGCGGATAGATGCAAGGAAGGTGGGGGGTTCTATTGTCCACTTTGGTGTTTTGAAGATGAGGGATCGGGAGATAGGACAAGGCAGGCAGTCCTGGTCCTAGATGGAGAGATAATGGAGCCAATCTCATTAGTGCTCCAGAGCTGGCCAGATGCTGGTTTTACAGGTAACTGAAAGGCTGAGAAAGTCACATGTACTATGATGTGGCAGAAGCCAGAACCGGGTTTGTGCTTCTGCCACTGTGCTCTAGGAAGTGTGACTCTAATTAGCTCATTTTGCCCTTCCTTAAGTTCACAGCAGGAACGGGAAATAGAGCTGGACTAAGCACTCTAATAGAAAACCTGGGTTGGGAGACCGAGGTGGGCAATTCACAAGGTCAGGAATTCTCAAGACCAGCCTGGCCAACATGGTAAAACACCATCTCTACTAAAAATACAAAAATTGGCCAGGCATGGTGGTGGGCACCTGTAATCCCAGCTACTCAGGAGGCTGAGGCAGGAGAATTGCTTGAACCCAGAAAGCAGAGGTTGCAGTGAGCCGAGATCACGCCATTGCACTCCGGCCTGGGTGACTGAGCGAGACTCCATCTCAAAAAAAAAAAAAAAAGACCTGAGGAGACAATGGAAAGGGCATTGACCTAGGTTAGTTGCTCTTATTGGCAAGTGGGTAGAAGATTCTAGTATCTGTTTGGGAAAAGAGGCAAGTATTCTAGTTGTTTTCAATGACATTTATGAGATGCTTGTTGTAAGATCCCAAGTTCACCTGTCACTCAGGCTTTCTTGAACCTACATTAAATCAGTGCTTGTTTTGAGAAAATTAAGCTGGTTGGGTCCTAAGGAAGAGTAATGTGCTTCATATACTAAAATCATCCCCAAAGCATTTTAACTACTTAAAAAAAAATCCTTGAGATCTGCTATGTCCTTTAAAACAAAATAAATAAAAATAAAAATCCTACTCTTAATAACATAGCCAAAGTTGCCCACTTAGGGGAGATGATTCCCAGAATTGCAGTGAAGACTGTAGAAATATTAGCCCAGAAGAAGTTCATTAGCCTTGTTAGGAAATTTAGATGTTTAGAATTCCTAAAATATTTTATTTAAAATGAGAAGTCAGGCTAATTTTCTAATACAATTTAAATCAAATGATAATTTATTCTAAGGGTTTTTACAAAATACTTTATGAAAATTTTACATACATAAGAAGTACAGTATAACTGAACAACTTACATTCTAATTAAAACTTTGTTGTAAAACATGTTTGTGACTACTCTTTGCTGCTTTCATATAATAAAGTTATAAGAAAAACAATCATATATATGCAGGGTTTTAAAAAAATAAACTCATAAAAATACAGGCTTGAGACCTATCTTAGAATTAAGTCAAAACAAGCCAACAACTGAATTTTACCTATGGCCAGTGGGTGGCACTAAAATACATTTGAGGCTTGTTTTAACTGCCTGTTTTCTCAAGGCAGAAAACACCAGTAAATTCAGTCTCATTGTCCTAACATGGAATTCCACATTTTATTAGAGATTGCAGAGTAAATAGTTTCTTAAGACCCACCTTTTTTTTTTTTTATCATCACTGATGTTCTGTCTCCGTTCCCCGCCCCACTTTGAGTATCTTTCTGCTATTTTTTCCCACAGCCTACAAAGGTCCCGCAAGGGTACCAGACCCTCTTAACTGTGGCACAGAATTGTGGTGTGAAACACATGATGGCAAACAAGAACATTTTGCTTATTAGCAATACCCCATGTTTAATGCTCTGGGGCAACTTTTTCTTTGAAGCAGCAGCAGACGTTCAATTTTCCTAGCTTGTTCAGATATCTTCTTTAATGTTAGAGTCACAAATTATACATTTTGTTATTATTCAAATCCCTTGGGCCTTGTAATCAAAGAAGCACATGCAGATTGACTTTTACATGCTGTGTAGTATTCCTTAGTTGCAATAGATAGAAAGTGAGGATATTTGTCCACCTACTCAGATTTTCAAGATCAGATTCCACGGGTTTAGTAGTTTCAGTGGAGGAGCCAGTGGAATTTGGGCTCATTTGGAAATCTTGGCAATCAAAAGCATTCGGAGAGGCAGTGTTGCTTCAATCCAAGTATTGGGGGAGTTTACCATCTTCTCCCAGAGAGCAACTTCCTCTGAAGTAGAGTCCATCCAGTCCACTTCAGTCCCGTAACTTTTACCTGAAAAAAGGAAGCTTTGTATTTATAAAGAAACAGCTCATTGGGGGTGGGGAAAAGAGGGAAAGTCATTCCCTAATTATAACCACCAGTGGAAGCTAAGAAGAGCTTTCTTCACTGGGAGGGCAGATGTGAAACTCAATATAAGGAAGAACTGTTCAACTGTCTGAGTGACTCCATTTTTGTGATCATTGCCATAATTCCCAGAGCAATGATTTTTCTTCAAGTTAATGTAAAGGCCAGATGAATGAATATTCATCAGGGAATAAGGGAGTTAGGAGGACTCCTGTACTGGGTTGGAGATGACACTGGATGAGCTCTAGGTTAGTGTGACTGAGGCTTTAGTGTCTAACAGACTCAATTTTGAATCTTGGCTCTGCCACTTTGTAGCTGTGTTACTTACTTTCTTGAACTATCAGTTCCTTTGGGGGTAACATTAGTAACTACCTCATAGACTTGTGAGGATTCAATGAAATAATGTAAATAAAGCATTTAATACAGTGACTGGTGCTCCATAAATGTTACTGTTATTACTCAAAGCATACATTTAGGACTATAAATATTTTTACAGGGCAGACTAGTGATGAAGGCTTTTCTGTCCCTGCCACTGCCACAATAACTTAAGCTCTATATGGACAGACACTTCACCCTGTTAATCCTCGTATCTGGAGCCCTTGGCACACAATCTGACATTTCTTTACTCATTTATTTCACTACACTTAACAGATATCTGTTTTCAGGATATCTCAGTTTTCACTGGGAAGAAGCAAAGCAACAAACAAACCTCCAGTCTCTCTGGAAAAATTTGGCTCATGGAGAATTAAAAATGTAGCAACAACAGTACCTGTTCCAAAGCCAATCCGAAGACCTCCCAAAAATTGGTTGGTTAATTTGTAATGGTCCCAGACAGTAAGCTCTACACAGGCTTCCGTCAGATCTTCAGGCCTGAACCCATCATACACCATAGTGTGGTTGAAAATAGGGTTGGTGGTTTTCCCTACAGCTCTTGTCTTCTGGCGACTTTTCCTGCTTGTATCTGGAAGGATGGTACTACAAAAAGAGGCATGATTGTGGGAGCATTTTAGTAAGATAGTGAACATTCATGCTTTCAATACATAACAACACAGCTACTAAAGATTGACAATGGAGGAAAAGATGTGGAGAGATAGTGGTGGTGGTGGTGGTGGTCTGGCAGACAGTGGGGTGTGGGGTAGGGGCACATCATGCTGAAAAGACTCTGGACCTAAAGTCAGCTACACTTGGTTTGAATCCTGACTCTGCTACCTCCTGGGTATGCATTTTAGGGAAAGTTACGCAACCTCACAGACACTTGCTTCTTCATCTAGAAAATGGGAATGGTGATGCTGATTTCATAAGGTCAAAATTAGAATTAAATAACATATGCAAAACACTTAGCTCCATGCCTGCATTTAGTAAGTGCTTAATATGCTAGTAATCACTTGAGGATTCTTTTAAAATTTGGAAGCACAGGCTATCCTGATTAGCTGTGATAGCCTAAGACATTTGTGTTATACAGAATAGAAAAAGAAGACTCCAAATTGCTAGATTTGACTTCAGAAATAAATCACGTAATTTTTTTTTACAATCACTTACATTTCATTTATGATAACAATTAAATGAACTTTAACCTACCATGCCTCTTATAAGTGGCAATATAAGACAATACAAGTGGCAATACAAGGCAAGAAGGTCTGTGAATGGTCTCAGAATGTGACTGACTGACTTGGTCTCAGAATGAGGCTGACTTGAGCCAAAAAATCTCACCAGCTGACATCCATAAAGAGTACGTGTAGGGAAAAATCATAAATAATATCATCTATGCTACTTGGATATATGTCACATATATATTTATTTATTTAATAGAGAAGGAGTTTTGCTATGTTGACCAGGCTGGTCTCGAACTCCTGGGCTCAAGTGATTCGTCCGCCTTGGCCTCCCAAAGTGCTGGAATTAGAGGTGTGAGACAACTCGCCCTACCAGATATATGTCACATATATTTAAAAAGCTACAGTTGGTCTTCTGGTAGACTACATATAAATAAAATTAGCGAAACTAGGAGAGTGCACTAATATCTGTTTAGTTATTATTTACTAGATGCCAGCCATTTTATATGTATAACAGAGAAGAGTTTGCCATTTAAAAACCCAGACTGTCTCAAGCTCTTAGTAAGGGTTGATTAACAAATCATTTTCCATATATGTGCAGTCTCATACAATGACCCTTTGCAAATAGGCCACAAAACAGGTGGGACAAAGGAGAGAAGGAATTCTCCCTCTCCATAAAGGAGTCAAGGGGTGTGACATCTTACCATTAGAAATTTAATAAACTTTTGAACTGATTATTGCCCTCACCAACAGATGTTTTCCCTAGAAGACATTACATACTGAGTATGAGGTCTCTAGTTTCATTTGACCTCTTACTTTATGATTTTAAAGCTAAATGAAGCCTTAAGAGTTCATGATATAGATTCCTCCAATTCATGTTTCCATTATCCCAAGTAAATTCATTTAAATTATGAATAATGAGTCAGCATTACAGATATAGAGAACCGAAACTAACCAGCAAAGGCCAGGCTATAGAACTGATACAGACAGAGTTATCAATACTATTACCATTTAACAAAAGAATTTAGATGACTTCCCCTTAGCAGTGGTAGATCAAGGCATTCCTTCACCCAGATATGCACTTCTCCAGTTGTAGGAAGCTTTTTACCTATAATAGAAAAAGAAGAGAAAATTTTCACTGCCAGTTCTCTCTTGGCAATACTGCATCCAAAGCTGTCAGCCTAAAAATGTTCTGGCATGGAGATACTAGCTAGTACTTGATGATATCATCTGAACTGATTAAATCTATACAGTCTTAACTAAGTCTTTCATAATCTGGTTTCACTGAACTCAGCTCTATAAAAATAATTCATATTGACTGTAAGTACAGAGTATTACATCATTCATATATCATTCGTTTGGGGTTTTCTTGGTTCAACAAAATCAGACATCAGGAATGTGAATCATTCATTTATAGTTATATTCAAAACATCTCAATGAAATGCATATACCTTCCAAATATTAATACCAATATCAATTGGTGCTAGTGGAAGCCATTTAAAACATATTTGAGTGTAAAGTACCCAAAACAGGTATTGGCTAAGGTAGTCATTTTTAAGAGTAGTTATACCTTTTTTTTTTTTTTTTTTTTTTGAGACATGGTCTTACTCTGTCACCCAGCTTGGAGTTCAGTGGTGCAATCATGGCTCACTGCAGCCACAACCTCCTGGGCTCAAGTGATCCTCCTACCTCAGCCCTCCCGGAGTACCTGCGACTACAGGCATGTGCCACCACACTTGGCTAATTTTTAAATTTTTGTGGAGACAGAGTTTCGTCATGTTGCCCAGGCGTGTCTTGAACTCCTAAGCTCAAGGGATCCACCTGCCTCAGCCTCCTAAAGTGTTGGGATTACAGGGGTGAGCCACCACACCCGGTCAAGAGTGATTATACATTTTATAGGGATATTGTATGTACATATGTAATAGTTAATATTATGGGCAGATAGTTACTAAGAACTTGGCTTAGTCTTAAATTGTTGTCTAGACTGAGTTCATATGAACAGAGGAATGCCACCAGATTTTTCTGACTGGGTTAGCTCAATCAGTCAACCAAACAGTATTTAGTGAGCATCTATCATACGCTCATCTCTATGCTATGCTAGGAACATCATTAGATATACAGAGAATACATGAAATAATCTATGCCCTTGGGAAATGTTTATAGTTATGCCGGAGAGAATAATTCAAATAAAATGATAAAAATGTAATATACAGTGAAACTCCAAGTTATTACTGCAATGTTCTAGAAGATGATATGATCAGTGAGATCTAATATAGTTAGGAAAAGCTTTATGGAGGAAATGGGGCTTCGTCTAAGATTTTGGTAGGTTGAGGAGAAGAGGAAGCCATTTCAAGGAAGAAAAACTACATGGGCAAAAATTCAGACATGGTGGCACCCATCACAACACACAATACCCCTGCCCTCTACTACCAAGTGATAGAAGGTAAAAGGAAAATGGGGTTTTTATGAATGTTGACTTTAAATGTTAGAATACAAATTATATGCAAAAGAATCTACGTTTTAGGAAAATCCAGAAGTTACAAGGTGGTAGTCTGACAGCAATCTGGCCTGAAAATATGCTTTGCTTGCCCTCTAATTCTTTCTTTTTGTGTGGGCAGTATAAACTACATTAGAATGCTTTTCTTTAGTTCAGTCACTATCCTCACCATCAATTATTTCTTCCATCTCACTAGCTTCACTGCCTGGTTACTGAAAGCATTTGAGTTTACACCCCCTGATTTCAGCCATAATGTTCATACAGATTCTTAAAGAGATTAACTTGGGGAACTCGCTTGGGAAATGGATCAAGGAGCTGGCTGGCATTCATTTCCTGCTAGTCTCTTGCTGCTTAACTGGGCTGAAGACCTGACAAGGAAGCAACTGATAATCTTGAGGGAAAAGCTTTATCTCTTAATGAGACCCTGAGAGTGGAGGGCCAATGAGCTTTAAATTCTCTGGAGTCCTACTAATTCCCACCTGTGAAAAAGAACACTCAAGTTTTATTCTTATAGCACTATCAATAGGTCCAAATTCTGAACAAAGGAATACACAAATTCTGAATACAGGTCATTCATATTGTGCAGATACAAACTTTTTGGAGAGTGAGGTGAAACCTAAGGACTATAAACTAAACTAAAAAAAAAAAAAAAATGAGAATTTTCTCATAGAAACAGAAAGTAGAATGACGATTACCAAAGCTGGCAGTAGGGGAAAAGGAAATTGTTGGTTAACAGATACAGAGTTTCAGATTTGCAAGATGAAAAGGTTCTGGAGATCTGTTTCCCAACAGTGTGAATATACTTAGAATTACTGAGCTGTACACTTAAAAATGGTGAAGATGGTAGATTTTATGGTTTTTGCCACAATAACAAAAAAAGTACTTTCTTATTTATAACTGTGAATAGACTCAATGGTCTATATGTTACTAACTTGATAAGTTTGTTTAGGGCCTCACCTTTGAAAATGCATAATAAATACTGGGAGAAGAGAACGATAGGGAAAGGAAATAAATCTGAATGGAAAATCATTACATACCAGGGACTGGCTCTGGGACATACTGGAGAGCTAGTTTCATTTCACCTCTGTTTTCCGCTTCAAGGGCAACTGGTGCTGTCTGAAAAGTGAAGAAATGTCAGCAGGTGTGAGACAGACTTTTCATCCTGTTTGTTGGTACAGGTCCTATTAGAAAA
Organism: Colobus angolensis palliatus; assembly: GCF_000951035.1. Lineage (NCBI taxonomy): Eukaryota > Metazoa > Chordata > Mammalia > Primates > Cercopithecidae > Colobus > Colobus angolensis. The sequence goes on along the minus strand of NW_012114866.1, from coordinate 4,407,969 downwards.
CCATATCTGTCCCATTTCTGGGACCATGTGTCACTCATGAGTGCTCTGGATTAAAATTTATCTCTGCATCAGAACTAGACTGTTGCCTTAATACCTGGGAAAGCTAGGCTGTATATGTTGGAAAATCTTGCAGGATACTCAGAAAATATTTCAAGGCCTTTAGTCTCAAAGATGGTGAAGAAACCAGAATGGCTTTCTTGGAGATGGGAGAGGTTTCTTAGAATGCTTTAATCTTAATCAAAATATAAATATTTTGTTAGCTATTCAGCCAGCATATATAACAATTTATTTGTACTCCCTTTATTTGAAGGAGTATGAGACAGTGTGTGAAAGTAAGGGGGAAAAGGCTATATCTTACATTTTCAAAGCTGCACTAATCTGATTATTTTAGGCCAAATGCAAGGAAGTCTGTAAGTACAACAAAGATTGAACAAGAATTTTTTTTTTTTTTTTTTTTTT